>NC_092122.1:4935000-5010000 GCF_045679555.1 Salvelinus alpinus
CCCCCTCAACTCTCCTACCTCTCCTCTCGCAACTCTCCTACCTCTCCTCCCTCTCATCTCTTCCATCTCCTACCTTTCCTCTCATGTCTCTCCTCTCCACCCTCAACTCTCCTACCTCTCCTCTCATGCCTCTCCTACCTTTCCTCTCCTACCTCTCCTTTCCTACCTCTCATCTTCTTTCCTACCTCTCCTCCCTCTCCCCCCTCAACTCTCCTACCTCTCCTCTCGCAACTCTCCTACCTCTCCTCCCTCTCATCTCTTCCATCTCCTACCTTTCCTCTCATGTCTCTCCTCTCCACCCTCAACTCCCCTACCTCTCCTCTCCTACCTTTCTTCTTCTCCTTCAACTCTCCTCCCTCTCCTCCCTCAACTCTCCTACCTATCCTCTCATGTCTCTCCTCTCCTCCCTCAACTCTTCTACCTTTCCTCCCTCAACTCTCCTACCTTTCCTCTCCTACCTCTCCTCTTCTACCTCTCATCTCCTTCCCTCCCTCTCATCTCCTTTCCTACCTGTCCTCCCTCAACTCCCCTAACCTCACCTCCCTCAACTCTCCTTCCCTTCCTACCTCAACTCTCCTCCCTCTCCTCCCTCTCCTCCCTCTCCTCTCATGCCTCTCCTCTCCTCCCTCAAGTCTCCTACCTCTCCTGCCTATCCTCTCCTACCTCTCCTCCCTCAACTCTCTTACCTCTTCTCCCTCAACTCTCCTACCTCTCCTCCCTCAACTCTCCTACCTCTCCTCTCCTCCCTCAAGTCTCCTACCTCTGCTGCCTATCCTCTCCTACCTCTCCTCCCTCAACTCTCTTACCTCTTCTCCCTCAACTCTTCTACCTCTCCTTCCTCAAATCTCTTACCTCTAATCTCCTACCTCTCCTCTCCTACCTCTCCTCTCCTTTTCTACCTCTCATCTCCTTTCCTACCTCTCCTCCCTCAACTCTCCTACCGCTCCTCCCTCAACTCTGCTCCCTCAACTCTGCTCCCTCAACTCTCCTACCTCTCCTCCCTCACTCTCATACCTTTCCTCTCATGCCTCTCCTCTCCACCCTCAACTCTCCTACCTATCCTCTCATGTCTCTCCTCTCCACCCTCAACTCTCCTACCTCTCCTCTCATGCCTCTCCTACCTTTCCTCTCCTACCTCTCCTTTCCTACCTCTCATCTTCTTTCCTACCTCTCCTCCCTCAACTCCCCTACCTCTCCTCTCCTACCTTTCTTCTTCTCCTTCAACTCTCCTCCCTCAACTCTCCTACCTATCGTCTCATGTCTCTCCTCTCCTCCCTCAACTCTTCTACCTTTCCTCCCTCAACTCTCCTACCTTTCCTCTCCTACCTCTCCTCTCCTACCTCTCATCTCCTTTCCTCCCTCTCATCTCCTTTCCTACCTGTCCTCCCTCAACTCCCATACCTCAACTCTCCTACCTTTCCTCTTTCAAGTCTCCTATCTCTCCTCCCTCAACTCTCCTCCCTCTCCTCCCTCAACTCTCCTTCCTTTCCTACCTCAACTCTCCTCCCTCTCCTCCCTCTCCTCCCTCTCCTCTCATGCCTCTCCTCTCCTCCCTCAAGTCTCCTACCTCTCCTGCCTATCCTCTCCTACCTCTCCTCCCTCAACTCTCTTACCTCTTCTCCCTCAACTCTCCTACCTCTCCTCCCTCAACTCTCCTACCTCTCCTCCCTCAACTCTCCTACCTCTCCTCTCCTCCCTCAAGTCCCCTACCTCTCCTGCCTATCCTCTCCTACCTCTCCTCCCTCAACTCTTCTACCCCTCCTCCCTCAAATCTCTTACCTCTAATCTCTTACCTCTCCTCTCCTACCTCTCCTCTCCTTTTCTACCTCTCATCTCCTTTCCTACCTCTCCTCCCTCAACTCTCCTACCGCTCCTCCCTCAACTCTGCTCCCTCAACTCTGCTCCCTCACTCTCATACCTTTCCTCTCGTGCTTCTCCTCTCCTCCCTCAACTCTCCTACCTTTCCTCCCTCAACTCTCCTACCTCTCCTCCCTCAACTCTCCTACCTCTAGTCTCCTACCTTCCCCTCCTACCTCTCCTCCCTCAACTCTCCTCCCTCTTCTCCCTCAACTCCTCTACCTCTCCTCCCTCTCCTCTCCGACTACTCCTCCCTCAACTCTCCTACCTCTCCTCCCTCAACTCTCTTACCTCTAGTCTCCTACCTTCCCCTCCTACCTCTCCTCTCTCAACTCTCCTCCCTCTCCTCCCTCAACTCCTCTACCTCTCCTCCCTCTCCTCTCCGACCTCTCCTCCTTCAACTCTCCTACCTCTCCTCCTTCAACTCTCCTACCTCTCCTCCCTCAACTCTCCTACCTCTCCTCCCTCAACTATCCTACCTCTCCTCCTTCAACTCTCCTACCTCTCCTCCTTCAACTCTCCTACCTCTCCTCCCTCAACTCTCTTACCTCAACTCTCCTACCTCTCCTCCCTCAACTCTCCTACCTCTCCTCCCTCAACACCCTACCTCTCCTATTATGCCTCTCCTCCCTCAACTCTCCTACCTCTCTTCCCTCAACTCTCCTACCTCTCCTCTCATGCCTCTCCTCCCTCAACTCCTACCGCTCCTCCCTCAACTCTCCTACCTCTCCTCTTATGCCTCTCCTCCCTCAACTCTCATACCTCTCCTCGTATGCCTCTCCTCCCTCAACTCTCCTACCTCTCCTCTCCTACCTTTCCTCTCCTCCCTCAACTCTCCTACCTCTTCTTTCCTACCTTTCCTCTCCTCCCTCAACTCTCCAACCTCTCCTCCCTCAACTTTCCTCTCCAACCTCTCCTCCCTCAACTGTAATACCTCTCCTCTCTTACCTTTCCTCTCCTCCCTCTCCTTTCCTACCTTTCCTCTCATGCCTCAACTCTCCTCCCTCAACTCTGCTACCTCTCCTCCCTCAACCCTCCTATCTCTCCTCTCATGCCTCTCCTTTCTCAACTTTCTACCTCTCATCTCATGCCTTTCCTACCTCTCCTTTCCTACCTTTCATCTCCTCCCTCAACTCTCCTACCTCTCCTACCTTTCCACTCCTACCTCTACTCCCTCAACTCTCCTCCCTCAACTCCTCTACCTCTCCTACCTTTCCCCTCCTACCTCTCCTCCCTCAACTCTCCTCCCTCAACTCTCCTCCCTCTCCTCCCTCAACTCCTCTACCTCTCCTCCCTCTCCTCTCCGACCTTTCTTCCTTCAACTCTCCTACCTCTCCTCCCTCAACTCTCCTACCTCTCCTCTCCTACCTCTCCTCTCCTACCTTTCCCTTCCTCCCTCAACTCTCCTCCCTCTCCTCTCATCCCTCAACTCTCCTACCTATCGTCTCATGTCTCTCCTCTCCTCCCTCAACTCTTCTACCTTTCCTCCCTCAACTCTCCTACCTTTCCTCTCCTACCTCTCCTCTCCTACCTCTCATCTCCTTTCCTCCCTCTCATCTCCTTTCCTACCTGTCCTCCCTCAACTCCCATACCTCAACTCTCCTACCTTTCCTCTTTCAAGTCTCCTATCTCTCCTCCCTCAACTCTCCTCCCTCTCCTCCCTCAACTCTCCTTCCTTTCCTACCTCAACTCTCCTCCCTCTCCTCCCTCTCCTCCCTCTCCTCTCATGCCTCTCCTCTCCTCCCTCAAGTCTCCTACCTCTCCTGCCTATCCTCTCCTACCTCTCCTCCCTCAACTCTCTTACCTCTTCTCCCTCAACTCTCCTACCTCTCCTCCCTCAACTCTCCTACCTCTCCTCCCTCAACTCTCCTACCTCTCCTCTCCTCCCTCAAGTCCCCTACCTCTCCTGCCTATCCTCTCCTACCTCTCCTCCCTCAACTCTTCTACCCCTCCTCCCTCAAATCTCTTACCTCTAATCTCTTACCTCTCCTCTCCTACCTCTCCTCTCCTTTTCTACCTCTCATCTCCTTTCCTACCTCTCCTCCCTCAACTCTCCTACCGCTCCTCCCTCAACTCTGCTCCCTCAACTCTGCTCCCTCACTCTCATACCTTTCCTCTCGTGCTTCTCCTCTCCTCCCTCAACTCTCCTACCTTTCCTCCCTCAACTCTCCTACCTCTCCTCCCTCAACTCTCCTACCTCTAGTCTCCTACCTTCCCCTCCTACCTCTCCTCCCTCAACTCTCCTCCCTCTTCTCCCTCAACTCCTCTACCTCTCCTCCCTCTCCTCTCCGACTACTCCTCCCTCAACTCTCCTACCTCTCCTCCCTCAACTCTCTTACCTCTAGTCTCCTACCTTCCCCTCCTACCTCTCCTCTCTCAACTCTCCTCCCTCTCCTCCCTCAACTCCTCTACCTCTCCTCCCTCTCCTCTCCGACCTCTCCTCCTTCAACTCTCCTACCTCTCCTCCTTCAACTCTCCTACCTCTCCTCCCTCAACTCTCCTACCTCTCCTCCCTCAACTATCCTACCTCTCCTCCTTCAACTCTCCTACCTCTCCTCCTTCAACTCTCCTACCTCTCCTCCCTCAACTCTCTTACCTCAACTCTCCTACCTCTCCTCCCTCAACTCTCCTACCTCTCCTCCCTCAACACCCTACCTCTCCTATTATGCCTCTCCTCCCTCAACTCTCCTACCTCTCTTCCCTCAACTCTCCTACCTCTCCTCTCATGCCTCTCCTCCCTCAACTCCTACCGCTCCTCCCTCAACTCTCCTACCTCTCCTCTTATGCCTCTCCTCCCTCAACTCTCATACCTCTCCTCGTATGCCTCTCCTCCCTCAACTCTCCTACCTCTCCTCTCCTACCTTTCCTCTCCTCCCTCAACTCTCCTACCTCTTCTTTCCTACCTTTCCTCTCCTCCCTCAACTCTCCAACCTCTCCTCCCTCAACTTTCCTCTCCAACCTCTCCTCCCTCAACTGTAATACCTCTCCTCTCTTACCTTTCCTCTCCTCCCTCTCCTTTCCTACCTTTCCTCTCATGCCTCAACTCTCCTCCCTCAACTCTGCTACCTCTCCTCCCTCAACCCTCCTATCTCTCCTCTCATACCTCTCCTTTCTCAACTTTCTACCTCTCATCTCATGCCTTTCCTACCTCTCCT
Organism: Salvelinus alpinus; assembly: GCF_045679555.1. NCBI lineage: Eukaryota > Metazoa > Chordata > Actinopteri > Salmoniformes > Salmonidae > Salvelinus > Salvelinus alpinus. The sequence goes on from NC_092122.1 coordinate 4,940,013, forward strand.
TTCCTACCTTTCATCTCCTCCCTCAACTCTCCTACCTCTCCTACCTTTCCACTCCTACCTCTACTCCCTCAACTCTCCTCCCTCAACTCCTCTACCTCTCCTACCTTTCCCCTCCTACCTCTCCTCCCTCAACTCTCCTCCCTCAACTCTCCTCCCTCTCCTCCCTCAACTCCTCTACCTCTCCTCCCTCTCCTCTCCGACCTTTCTTCCTTCAACTCTCCTACCTCTCCTCCCTCAACTCTCCTACCTCTCCTCTCCTACCTCTCCTCTCCTACCTTTCCCTTCCTCCCTCAACTCTCCTCCCTCTCCTCTCCTCCCTCAACTATCCTACCTCTCCTCTCCTTCCTCTCCTCCCTCAGCTCTCCTACCTCTCCTTTCCTACCTTTCCTCTCCTCCCTCAACTCTCCAACCTCTCCTCCCTCAACTCTCCTCTCATAGCTCAACTCTCCTACCTCTCCTCTTATGCCTCTCCTGCCTCTCCTTCCTCAACTCTCATGCCTCAACTCTCCTACCTCTCCTCCCTCGACTCTCCTGCCTCTCCTTCCTCAACTCTCCTACCTTTCCTCTCATGCCTCTCCTCTCCCAACTCTCCTGCCTCTCCTCTCCCAACTCTCCTACCTCTCCTCTCTCAACTCTCCTGCCTCTCCTCTCTCAACTCTCCTACCTTTCCTCTCATACCTCTCCTCTCTCAACTCTCCTCCCTCTCTTCTTTCAACTCTCCTGCCTCTCCTCTCCCAACTCTCCTGCCTCTCCTCTCCCAACTCTCCCACCTCTCCTCTCTCAACTCTCATGCCTCTCCTCTCTCAACTCTCCTGCCTCTCCTCTCTCAACTCTCCTACCTCTCCTCTCCCAAGTCTCCTACCTCTCCTCTCTCAACTCTCCTACCTCAACTCTCCTGCCTCTCCTCCCTCAACTCTCCTACCTTTCCTCTCATGCCTCTCCTCTCTCAACTCTCCTGCCTCTCCTCTCTCAACTCTCCTGCCTCTCCTCTCTCAACTCTCCTACCTCTCCTCTCTCAACTCTCCTGCCTCTCCTTGCCTAACTCTCTACTCATGCCTCTCCTCTTGTATCTCCAAACGCACAGCAGCAGAATAATGAAGCCTTTGTGGTCACGTCCAAATTCCTCACCCCACAGCATCATTCTCAGATGAATGTAGCCCACTGTTGGGGAATAACGAGAGAGAGAGAGAGAGAGAGAGAGAGAGAGAGAGAGAGGAGAGAGAGAGAGAGTGTGTGTGTGTGTACAGGGGCTGATACTGGAAACGGTTGTTAGATGGTGGTGTGTGTGTTTTCTTGTTAAATCACACCAGTTATACAACACATCTGGCCAGGGGGACAGACTGGTGGTAAATATGCCTGACTGTGTGTGTGGTAGAGAATAGCCAAGTTAGCTCGCCGTACAATACTTTACAGTCCTGTCCGTGTTTGCCATTTAGTATCTGGGCCGCAGTCCAAAACATGCTTGAGTTCACTGGTGTTCCTGGGTGATTCTCTGTGTTCCCAACTGTCTCCTCCCATAAGAGGGACTTTGAGAGCCCCTGGTGACTTCACTGTGACCTCCTCAGTGTAGAGGACACTACCACAGAGGGAGGCTGTTGGGGAGGAGGGAGGGATGGAGAGAGGGGGAAGGACTCCAAACTCCACCAACTAAAATCTACTATCCCTCATTAGCTGTGTTGAAGAACTAAGGGCGGCACTCAGGGATGGTTTTATTTATGTGCTGATAGACAGTACAGACTGCATGCATCAGTATTGTGCTCCAGAAATGAAAGCTCTTTCCTATGCCTTTTCTACCATGTTCAATCAAACAAGAAATCTAAAAAAAGAAAGATATCAACTCAATTCTAAAATATTTATAATCTACACGTTTTTTTTTTTAAATCCTGTCAATCATAAAACGAAATAGTAGGAGGATAAGCTTGTACTTGGCCGTCCATTTTGTTTTGACTTTGCGTGCGTGCGTGCGTGCTGTTCGAGGGCCAGATTAAATATAGAAGTTCTGTTCTCTGAGAGAGAGAGAGCGCGCGTGGTGGTGCTTTTTACACACAGCAGTGTGTGTTGATGCTGCTGTGCTGATGGCGATTCATTATTGAACAGGAAATTGTCTAACCATGGCTTGAGTTTTGTTATGTGCGCTTTGTTCTTGTCATCCATATTGCAGAGTGTCTTTGTCAGTCAATGCAGTAAGATCTCGTGTGTGTGTGTGTGTGTGTGTGCGCGCGCGCGCGCGTGCGTGCGCCACAGACTCTTTGCAGCAGTGCTTGTCGGTTATCTGTCCTCATTAAAGGTCTGGCTTGTCAGTAGATTGAAGAGAATTGTGTGTCTGCGTGAGTGTTGTGTGTGCATGTTTGTGCATTAAAACCATAGATGCTAGTCCCTCCGATTCCCTCTGTTTGACTGACGTTATCATCTTCAGAACCCCCCAATCCCTCACAGGATCAGAAAAGTGCCATGATGTCACGCTGTAGTTTCACTGTGTCTGTTTGGACCTGGCGACAGACAGACAGACATACGGTCGAGACAGCGTTGTCTATTACTCCGAAAGTCTGGAAAGCCTGTTTACACTCGGCTCTTCGGTAATAAGACTGGGATTGTCAGCCGCACAGCCTATTGACTTCCACCCGCAAGAATTCAAGTTTATTTAGAGACTACGGCGTGTGTGTCAGGGAGGCGACGTGCCTCTTGCGAAAGGCGGGTTGTTGTGTGTGTGGCATTCTCCCCTGATTTCATGCTTTGCTGATGGAAAATGAGGCCCCCGCATATCGCTGAATGAATAGGGGGGGGGGGGTCTCTGCTGTTATCGCCTCAGGACACTCCACCCGACAACAAGAAAACTAGAGCGAGGAGGAGGAGGCTGTGTCACTGGCTGCTAATGCACTCTAAACAAAATGATGTGCGCATGGAATCCCCATGCGGTGCCTTGGCGAGGAGCTTCAAAAACCTCCCCTCTTCTGTCTTTAAAAAAAAAAAGATATTTTCTTTAACAGTGTTATAAACCACCAGTTATCAGTCTGGCCTTTTGAAAACGTTTCTAAATGTATTCTGCTTTTCTGAGGTGATTTGAATGGCATGTTGAAGAGTTCATTTGCATTCTCGTCAGGGCTTTTTTTTGTATTCGAGGCCAATGAAGCTCTAAGGATAAAGTACTTAAAATTCTGCAGGCACTTGACTTGACTTGTTTGGTTGTTCAAAGATATGGTACAGTACCCTCCTGGTTGAAATGCAGCCTTCGCTGTCACGATTGTGAGGAACATTTCGAAGCAAAAATATATCTATGGTTTAGTCTTGTTACGTAAGCATATTTCTATGCTGGCTCTGTTTACTATGTTTATGATATACAGGCATGTCTGAAACTCTGATCATAAGAGTGGATGGAGCAGCACTTTTTTCATTTTTCCCTTCGTAACATACAGTAGTTGTGCATGCTCTCTCTCACACAGACACACACACTCTCACTCTCACTCACACCTACTCTCACACACTCTCACTCACTCACTCACTCACTCACTCACTCACTCACTCACTCACTCACTCACTCACTCACTCACTCACTCACTCACTCACTCACATATACACACACATATACACCCACACTCTTCTTCCATCTAATTGTTTACTTGTGTTTCCTTCCACTTGGACCAGCTAATAAACAATAGGAGTCCTGGCCACCCAAAGGGCACACAGAACAATAACTACAGTGAGAACATCAACATCTGGTCATGAGAACAAACAAATTCCTTCAACATTACGTAGACATGTTGGCGACGTGACATGTACATACACTGTCTTCAGCCATTGCCAACGGGCTTGTCTGGGTTTATCCAACCATACACCTTCCCAGAGGTTGCTGCTTCCTTCTGTTGGTCTTTGTTCCCTGTGGGACCAGTAACGTCCGAATCAGTGTGATCATGGAAGTCTCTACCCTCCTGCATCTGGACAGCAGCATTCCGGTCCGGGTGAGTAGATGGCATGTCGTTCACACTGCAATGGAAGGTGACGTCCTGTAGTGCATCTTCACTGGCGCCTCCGCTCTGTTCCTGTCCCTGCTACGGCACTTCTTATGGATAAAGCCTGAACACATCACCAGACCAGGAGAAACTCCAGACCGTAGATCTTGGTCAGGAAAAACCCCATGTGTGACTACAACCACCCACGAGGATGATGTACTATGTTGCAAGCTCAACACATCAGACGATTCTTTATTCAATGTGTCAATGTGTTGGACGTTATGTCCCTATCAAATTAAACATAAATAATAAAACAAAATACATGAGTTGGGAGAGTGGGGAAACAGGGTGCAAGGGAATAGTAGAGTTGGGGCATAGCAGGGTTGAGATGTGTAAATTCCCACACGCCTGGGAATGCACAGCACAATGACGCCCACAACAGAAGCCAGGCCGCCCTGCGCTGGATCCCGGCCAGAGGCTGGCCACGTCTGGACAGAGTTTCCATGAGGAGGGTCCTCCAGCCTGCTCCAGCTTTGTGGAAGGGCAGATGTGGAGGCTATCTCAACACCTCATATCATGGCCAGAGAGGAATACCATGGGGGAGGGACGGAGGAAGAGAGAGAGCGACTATGATGGGACTTCAATTATAAATGTATTATTCTTTTTTGGTTTGGAATTTAACTGATCATATTATACAGGAAGCAAGGGAGTACGGAAGTCTTGCACACTTTGCCCGGTGTCTAAGTCTACTGTTAAATCCATATTCATAGTTATAGGCTAATATTTGGTGTAGAATGTGATTTCACAAGCAAATCAAGTTCAAAAGGACTTTTGAAGAAAGCGGGGAAAGACATTCTAATCTTAAAGACACGTTTGTCTTGGAGCTTGGACTTAATTACAAAGATTTTACAACATCCAGCTTGACTTGAGCCAGCCAGCCCCCCTGCCAACCAACCAACTCCGCCCCTTCCCTGTCCCCACCGCCACTAGTCCTGATAGATTACTTCTTCCTCATCCCCAGTCAGAGAGAGAGGCTTTGGCAATGTTAACATATGTTTCCCATGCCAATAAAGCCCCTTGAATTGAATTGAATTGAGAGGGACAGATAGAGAGACGTTTATAGTGCCACCACTGCATGCAACTGCACAGTACATTCACTCCCCTACGTATTTATGGGGACAGTGAAGCTAAACCCTTTAATTTGACTCTGTACGCCAGCATTTTGGATTTGAAATCAAATGTTTGATTAGGCGACAGTACAAAATGTCACCTTTTACATATTTGTTTTACAGTTTATAAATGAATGCACTTTATGTGTCTAGTCCCTCCATTTTGAAGGGGTCATAAGTATTTGAAAAAATTAAATTAGTGTATTACATTTTGTCAAAGGTTTTGTATTTGGTGCCAAATTTCTAGCACGCGGTGACGACATCAAGCTTGTGACTCTACAAACTGGTTGGAGGCATTTGCAGTTTGTTTGTGGTTGTTTGGTTGGTGTTTCGGATTATGTTGTGCCCAATAGAAATGAATGGTAAATAATGTATTGTGTAATTTTGGAGTCACTTTTATTGTAAATAAGAATTTCTGAACACATTCATTTGGAAGCTACCATGATTACGGATAATACTGAATGAATTGTGAATAATGATGCTTGAGAAAGTTACAGATGCATAATTATCATAACCCCAAGAAAATCCTAATCTCCCTGTTATTGGTAATGGTGAGCGGTTAGCATGTTTTGGGGGCATGATCTTTGTGCATCTTCCACACTCATCATGATTCATGATTAATTTATGATTGTCCGTAAACATTGTAGCATCCACATTAGGCTAATGTTGAAGGGTTCAGAAACATATTCAATTTTTTTTATTTACAATAAAAGTGACTCCAAAATGACACAATGTGTTATTTACCATTTCATTTCTATTGGGCACAACATAATCCGAAACACAACCAAAGCAAACTGCAAATGCATCCAACAAGTTTGTAGAGTCACAAGCTTGATGTAGTCATTAACCATGTTTCCATCCACAGTTTATATGTGAGTAAAGTCATACCGTATAAAAAAGAATCACGACAGCTGTGATGGAAACAGGAAGTTTCGGTAAAATGTTATATACTGAGTATACAAAACATGACATAGACTGACCAGGTGAATCCAGGTGAAAGCTATGATCCCTTATTGATGTCACATGTAACGCAATATTAGGAAGGTGTTCCTAATGTTTGGTGTACTCAGTGTAAATGCCGACCAGATAATTTGTTCGTTAGACATGGTGGGATATTTTTGTGTCTGTAAAATGTATTATGTGACAAAAGGGCAGTGGAAACTAATTTATGCGCAAGTATTGATATAATAACCATCATATTGAAGTAAACTTGGAGTCACGCGATGATATGGTGTGTGTTCCTCCCCACTACGACTCGGGCAAACCATGCAGCTTATTAGGCTAGATGAAATAAATTATAGTATCTTCGGAAAGTATTCAAGCCCCTTACTTATTCCACATTTTCTTTTGTTAAAGCCTGAATTCAAATTGTATTACATAATTTTTTTTCTCACCCATCTACAACCAATACCTTGTCCTGACAAAGTTAAAATAGGTTTTTTAGAATTTTTTTGCAAATGTATTGAAAATGAAAACGAAAATAAATAACTAATTTACATAAGTATTCACACCCCTGAGTCACCTTTGGCAGCGATTACAGCTGAGAGTCTTTCTGGGTAAGTCTCTAAGAGCTTTGCACACCAAGATTGTCAAGTTGTTTGTTGGTCATTTCTAGACAGCTATTTTCAAGTCTTGCCCTAGATTTTCAAGCTGATTTTAAGTCAAAACTGTAACTAGGCCTCTCAGGAACATTCAATGTCATCTTGATAAGCAACTCCAGTGTACACTGAGTGTACAAAATATTAGGAACACCTTCCTAATATTGAGTTGCACCCCCTTTTCCCCTCAGAATAGCCTCAATTTGTTGGGGCATGGACTCTACACGTGTCGAAAGCATTCTACAGGGATGCTGGCCCATGTTGACTCCAATGCTTCCCACAGTTGTGTCAAGTTGGCTGGATGTCCTTTGGGTTGTGAACATGTTGAACATGAAAAACCCTGCAGCCTTGCAGTTCTTGACACACTCATACCTGTACGCCTGGCACCTACTACCATACCCCGTTTTAAGACACTTAAATCTTTTGTCTTGCCCGTTAACCCTCTGAATGGCACACATACAGTACAAAATCCATGTCTCAATTATTGTCTCGGCTTAATCCTTCTTTAACCTGTCTCCTCCACTTGTTCTAAACTGATTGAAGTGGAGTTAACAAGTGACATCAATAAGGGATCATAGCTTTGACCTGGATTCACCTGATTAGTCTACAGTATGTCATGGAAAGAGCAGTTCCTAATGTTTTGTCACTCAGTGTATACTTGGCCTTGTGTTTTAGGTTATTGTCCTGCCGAAAGGTGAATTTGTCTCCAAGTGTCTGTTGGAAAGCAGACAGAACAAGGTTTTCCTCTAGGATTTTGCCTGTGATTCTGTTTATTTTTCTTCTAAGAAACTCCCTAGTCCTTGCAAATGAAAGCATACCCATAACATGATGCAGCTACAGTACCACCATGCTTGAAAATATGAGGAGTGGTACTCAGTGACGTGTTGTCTTGGTTTTGCTCCAAACATAACGCTTTGTATTCAGGACATAAAGTTAATTTCTTTGCCACATTTGTTTGTTTTACTTTAGTGCCTTACTGCAAACAGGTTGCATGTTTTGAAATATTTGGATTCTGTACAGGCTTACTCCTTTTAGGTTAGTATTGTGGATCAACTACAATGTTGCTGATCCATCCTCAGTTTTCTCCTATCACAGCCAAACTATGTAACTGTTTTAATGTCACCATTGGTCTCATGGTGAAATCCCTGAGTGGTTTCCTTCGTCTCTGGCAACTGAGTTTGGAAGGACACTTGTATCTTTGTAGTGACTGGGTGTATTGATACACCATCCAAAGTGTAATTATTCACCATGCTCAAAGGGATATTCAATGTCTGCTTTTTTTACCCATCTACCAATAGGTGCCCTTTGCGAGGCATTGGAAAACCTCCCTGGTCTTTGTGCTTGAATCTGTGTTTGAAATTCACTGCTCGACTGTACAATTATCTTTATGTGTGGGGTACAGAGATAGAAGTAGTCATTCAAAAATCCTGTTGCACACAGAGTGAGTCTATGCAATTTATGTGACTTGATAAGCACATTCTTTACTCCTGAACTTATTTAAGCTTTTCATTTTTTATTAATTTGTCGAAAAAATATAAAAACATAAATCTATAATTTTGAGATTATGGGGTATTGTGTGCAGGCCAGTGACAATCTCAATTTAACCAATTTCAAATTCAAGCTGTAACACAACAAAATGTGGTAAAAGAGCCGTCACTACAGACCCTGGTTTGAATCCAGGCTGTATCACAACCGGCCGTGATTGGGAGTCCCATAGGGCGGCGCACAATTGGCCCAGCGTCGTCCGGGTTTGGCCGGGGTATGCCGCCATTGTAAATAAGAATTTGTTCTTAACTGACTTGCCTAGCTAAATAAAGGTTAAATAAATAAATAAAAATATATATAACAATAATCTCATCATGTAAACTAGTCTACCCACGCAGCCTACCTGCAATGTATCAGCGAGCTGTTGGGTAAAGAGCGCTTGCCAAGACCATATCAGGCACATTTGCTATTTAACACAACAGTTTTTGTGACAAAACTATTGGTAGAGTAGAAAATGTGATGGAAACTTATTGAACTTTAGATTTTGATTCGGTACATGAAAACTTAAGCGAATAAGGAAATGTTGTGTGCACTACATCATCACACACTGATTTTTTTTATCCGCAACAAGTCCATTTGGTGAATTTCTTCATGCACATTTTTGAACATTCGCACGAAAGTCTGTCACCTATTGCGTGCTACAAACATGGGACCAAATACGAAACTTTTGACAACATTTTATGACACAATACTTACGACACCTTCAAACGGGCAGACTAGATACATTCTGTGCATTTGTTTCTGAACAGTAAAACATATGGAAACCCCCTCTAATAAAATGTCACATTCTGTACTGTCGCCTCATATAAAACATTTGATCTCAAACTCAAAATGCTGGAGTATCGAGCCAAATGAAACGTTTTAGCTTCACTGACCAAATACATGTAAAGGGAGTGCAGGATAAGTAGAGACGATGAAAAAAACAACTGCCCAGCACTGAGGGGGAGGGGGGGGGGGTTGAGGTCAGCCCCCTCCTGTACTCCCTGTTCACCCATGACTGCGTGGCCACACACGTCTCCAACTCAATCATCAAGTTAGCTGACGACACAACAGTGGTAGGCCTGATTACCAACAATGACGAGACGGCCTACAGGGAGGAGGTGAGGGCCCTGGCGGAGTGGCGCCAGGAAATAAACCTCTCCCTCAACGTCATCAAAACAAAGGAGCTGATCGTGGACTACAGGAGACAGCAGAGAGAGCACGCGTCCATCCACAACGAAACCTGAAATGGTCCCTTCACACATACAGTGTGGTGAAGAAGGCGCAACAGCGGCTCTTCAACCTCGAGAGGCTCAAGAAATTCAGCTTGGCCCCTAAGACCCTCACAAACGTCTACGGATGCACCATTGAGAGCATCCTGTTGGGCTGCATCACTGCCACCGGTACGGCAATTGCACCGTCCGCAACCGCAGGGCTCTCCAGAGGGTGGTGCGCTCAGCTGAACGTCAGCCACGGCCCGGTCACCCCGCTACCATCTAGAAGGCGGAGACAGTACAGGTGCACACACAACACACATACGCATACACACACACACACATGAATGCATGCCAGTGTCATCATTTTCCATTTGCTCTCAGTTTCCCACCCTTACAGTCACTTTCTGAGTTGAACTTTGATGAAGTGTTTGTATGTAGCGCCTCAGGCCCCGTCTCTCACAGATACAACACAGAAATCATGGTGGTATGTTTTTGTGGATTTCAGCAGCTCAGCGGGTTCAGATTGTTTGGATTTCATGGTGCAATTTAATTTATTTCCTCCCATTGCTTGTTTCTACATGAATTTTCCTAAAAGTGTCTTTAACTTCCCTTGCATTCATATTGTGTAAATGAGCTGAAATGAGCCCCATCTACACTCATCTAATTCCTCTATTCTTAAAGTCAATTATAGATCAGATCGGAATGACAAAACAAATCAGTATTTAAAAGACATTTAATCTCATTCATCAGCTGTATTAAAAAAATCTGTAGGAATGGAATTGGGGCCGCAGATTAGAGTAAAAAGTGGTTCCCATGTTTGACGGAACGCCACTCTCTCGAACCACGCGGAAATGCTGAGCTTCCCACTTAATAGATCTATATTCATTTTCAAATGAGTTGATTAGCCAGCACAATGTCATTGGATTCAGGGGCCCATTACACATTTACGATAGTAAATTACTGTACATTTACAATCCAAAATAAAATTTCATGAGGAGGGGATATTGAAAAAAAGGAAGCTGTGCTCATCTCAGTAGCAATGCCTCATAAATCCTTGTTCCCTATCTCTCTCCCTCTTGGCAAGCACATTACATCAGCGCCCCCTGTGGTTAAATGAGGAATTAACAGTGGTTGGGGGCATGGTACTTCGCTCATGTTTGCTTGATGTGAGTTTTGTTCACTGCTATTAAACCACACCAACAATGTTGAGGTTTATATTTCGTTCCACTTCCTGGTCAATATTTATTCTTCTATGTGCATCTATGTGCTGTTGTGAAAGTGAGGGGAGGCAGATGTGTATAGCTGGGAGAAGATGGTATGTGCGTGTGCATGCATGTCTATCTCTGTGGTACAGCATATCCGCTATAGCTTCAAACGTTCTATAGATCCTTATGACAACGCCTCTCTGGTCCTGTCACTGCCCAGCGCCACACAGCTGTGTCCCCACGTCCACATCAATATTTGATTTCTGCAAATTTGTGATGACACACATTAGCACAATTAGGGCCAACTTTTGGTTGTAATCCAATCTTTAAGGAGAGATGAACCGGTCTGCCTGCCTGCTCTACACTCCTGCCTGTTCATTCCACAGCCCTCTGTCTCTAAATAATTCATCATCCAATCAATGACTTTCTCTTTGTTTTGGACCCCAGTGTCTGAGATGAAACGCACGGTTGCCAAAGCTGCTTTACTTCATCTGAGGGGTTGAAAACATGATCTGCCCGAGATTACAAACTCACCCCCGAAAAACAACTAGCAAGCACTTCAGCACCCCCCCGCCGGGTCCCTCAGCCGCATCGTTAGGAATAACACACACACACACACTATCTCTCTCATCAGAGTGCCGGGATGTTGAAGCATTTCTGTCTGACTCTAATTCAGGAACAAGATGACAATACCTCGGCTGGTTATGTTAACACCCAACCTTAACAAGAAGTGTTAATTCTTCCATTAGGAGAGCTAGAGACAGAGCAGAGCAGTCAGTGTCCCATGGCAGACGGTGGTGAGGGAACCTCGGGGATGAGATGAGACAAAGACTAAAATATACAGGAGTTCTCTTGGTTATCATCGTTCACGTCCTTTTACTGGCAGCTGTGTGATACATGATATAATACCGGTACTGTATGTGATGCTGCAGTATCTCTCTGATCTCTCCTGTGGAACTACTTGATAGAACCAAGAGCGATTTGTTTTATCTTATCACACAAGGCCCATGTGCTGGACATCAATAACATCTTTCGATCTGCCTGTGTTTTCAAACAATCTGCACTCTTTGGGTAACATAGTTAGATTTCACAGCAGGGATTCTCTATCTCAGGTTTAGCCTGATTGCCAGTGATTTCCTTGACTTTTGGTTTGAAATCTGCCAGCTTTCCAGTGATGTTTTTTTAAATAAGGAGCTCTATTGTCATCTTGTGTGTCGGCAGCATCAGGTCCTCTTCTTGGCATTATAACTGTTTCTCTTTAAATGGCATCATTGCCTGGCCTACTGTATGATCTCCCATCTGTAACACTGTGTCTTGGTTAGCTCATCTAAAGGGCCTGTCTCAGTCTTTAAGCCTGCATGGAGTCAGCCTTAATAGGGGGAAATGTCTTGGACAAGTGATTTGAAGATATTTTAGCTTCAACCCTTTGGAGCTCTCGGCAGGTGATGACGGTGTCTTCCTTCCCCCTTTTGATGTCAAACAACGCAGAATCGCATTGAGTGATCGCTTCAAATGCGGGAAAGAGTGAGCTCTTATTCGGTGTGAGAGGCTCCTCCTCGAGCTACATCAGAGGATCTGACATCCATTATGGCAAGGAAAGACAAGTGTTTGAAAAAAGGAATTTGAGGACGCGCCCAAGTGTCATGAATTACAACAGAACGTTTTCTCTCTCGTTTTTTTGTTTTAATAAGGTGGTTGAAACCAAGTAGGCATGAACTCCAGCAGGAGGGGAATATTAGGAATATTCTACTCAATGTGGTTAGTCTCCTGTGCCTCTATCAGGGGAAACGAAGTCAGACTTCATGGTATAACGTAGTAAGACTTAGAAAGACATTTACATTTGAGCAAAGTTGGTTCATAACTTCAGCCGCTATCACAGCGGAGAAGCCAAACTTTTAGCCACCGGAGCTTTGACAGCCAATGACAGCCAATGCTCCAAACCTGGTCCGTTGTTGTGAAGGTACCGATCTAGTGTGAAAACTGCCCTGACACCACAACACTACATCCACCGTATTCACCTCAGCGCAGAAATAGTCGTGATGAAATCGAGCGTTGGGCCTCCTCACCCAGTCAGCGGACGTCTAGAGAGGCTGAGAAATAGCAGTTGGGGATGAAGACACATTAGCTGTAAATGGCCCGGGCACCGTAAAAAGAAAACAGCTTTATTTATCAGCCTGGCAGGCAGACACATTGCAGAAAATGACACGCCACTAGGAGTAAATAACACACACTGGCAATATATAGATTTTTTAAAGGAAGGAAAAGGAGTGGGGGGGGGGGGGGGCACGAGTGTGTCAGGCAGAGAGCTGAAGGATCACTCTGGGTCTGGTAATCATGCCCCGTAGGGCTGCAGTGCCAAGCGGATACACTGAGCGAACGAGCGCTTGTTTGTCACACAGACAGAGATGCATACACACACCCACCCACCCCGAGTGCATTGTGTGTAATTTCAGATCCACTTCTAGAAATGAATTGGCCACACACCAGAGGGAGCGGGACTGAGTATACTGTCCTCTCAGAGAGGCATCTGTTGTTACTATTGTTGTTGGCTTTTAAAAGATGCCTGAGAGACACATTTTATTTTTTTATGTAAAATTACAGCATGTATGCCGTCAAGTTTCATGTTTGTAAGATATAACAATTAAAGATTTAATTGAAGAAAGTATTTAGTTCATATATGTAAGTGTAATATAAACTGGAGCAAAATGTCTCAGTCTGTTTTATTAGAATGTCATTAACCTAGTTATAACTAACCTCCATGAATAATTAACCACATGTTATTATGAAATGAAGCAAATAATTGAAGCAGCCGAGGCTTAATTTATAATTTGCCAATTTCCTACCTTTTCCCCTTCCTTGTAATTTCTTAGTCTTTGGGTGAGAAAAAAAACATTTAACAGTAACGACCTTAATGAATGGAGAGAGCCTGGTGAAAAGGGAAAGGCAGAGTTATCTTAAATAATGGTCTCTGTAGTCAGTCCTCTTTGACAGGCTGGGCCTCCCCTAGAGACCCTCAGTCTGCATGTCTGTGAAGCAGTTAGGCCCTTCTCACAGAGAGCTGAGAGGACACTGGGGAATCCTATGGAGATTGTGCTTCACTCTGCTCTGTGGAAAATACCCCCACCGCCAGTCCGCCACAGTATATGTTACATAGTGGCTAAACAAGGTGATGAATGTCATCTCAGTTGAAGGGTTTTATAAAACCAGAGGAGCTCATCTAGACTGAGGGCCGAGACTGCATTGAAAAGATAGCTGGCTGTGCTCAATGTCAGAGGAGATTTGAATCTGGTTGGAACCCGAAGAACCTGGCCATGCCGTCTCGGACGTAGAGACAAGTGCAGAAAACAGGCTTTGCTTTTTAGCGTTGATTCAAACCTATTATCTCCTTCCAGGTGGAAAATGAGACATCCTGTTTTTCCTGTTGAGAGCCCTTTTCTTTTTTTCTTTTTTTTTACAGTACAGTTGGTATCAGATTGAGTCGAATGTTTGTTTGGTGAATCACAGTTCTACGTCTGTAAGTTATGGTACATAGAAACCAACCTAGCCAGGCTTTCTGACCACTGAACAGACACTGGTGTCTGGTCTCACTGTCTGAGGCTGGCCTTTTGCTTTACCCATCAGCTTGTATTTAAAGAGACTCAAGCTGATGTATAAACCAGACGCCATATGCTCCACTTGACCCTTTCCATCCCCCCTGATCACCATGCAGTATGGCAGACCAGGTTTCCCTGTCAGAAAGGTGAGAGTGGCCCTCCTCCAAGCTGCTTCGTCATAGGTCTCGGCGGGGTCCCGTTTGGAAGGACAGACGTTTAACTGCCACACAAAACTGGACGCCCCGCTGCTTCTTCAATCATTCATGTGACAGTTAACAGCCTATAGAGGCTAATGATTTTCTGTCATGTTCGGGCCCTGACTGTAGCCGAGTATTACATATCGGCCAAGGATGGACACATCAACTACTAAAATGGCCCCATTCCCGGCGCCCATCAAGCCCACAGCTGTCTAGGAGAGGAGTGATATATCTGCCACCCTGCGCTACGTCGCGTGTACTTTAGGCGCATTCTGGTCATTGGTCATCCTCCAGGAGGGTATGTTAATATTAACGATGGGAAAGCGGATTTCTGGCAACATACATATATCGAGTCAAGGTAGGATCTACATAGACCGGAGAAAATAGCATGGCCTTACACAGAATTTATCTTTGGTTCAGTGGGAAAGACAGAAACTAAATGGTGTTGAATTTAGTTTGAGGCGCTTGCACCACCGCCTGGACATCTCACACTGTTTGTATAACAGGCAGACACCCATCTTGACAGTACTGTACACAGATTTGACCTGCTAGAGTCGCAGGCCTCAGCATATTCTCTTCTTGAAGCCGATGTGCTCCATCAGTTATTCACTAAGGCACCCTCCACATATAGTATCTATCCTCTCCCACATCAACATTGTTTGCTCGATGGGTTTTTCCGCTGGCACACCTTGCAGGAAGATGTGTGAAACTTTGGAGTATTTCTTATTTAAAGAGTTTCCTGTATGCTGTTTTAGAGTGTTGGAGGTGAAAAGGTCTTTGTGTTTTGGTGGAGAGGAGATGATGCTGGGCTGCCACTGTCACTGTTGCTCTGACAGGAGAAGTGCATCAAAACCCTTTTCAGAGTTCCCCCATTATTTGTTACCTGTCCAGGGAGACACTGGGAAGATCACATAGCGAGAGGTCTCTGTGTATAATGTAATGTGTGTCTCTGTTTTGTGTCGGTGGCAGGGAAAGTCTCACCTGTTCTGGTAAGGTTCTGTTACTATTGTGTGAGCCTCTGTGTCATGCCCTGTGACACCGGCCGGAGTGCCCTGTGACACCGGCCGCTGTCTATCGTTGTCTCTGATTGAGAACCATATTTAGGTAGCCTGTTTTCCCACTTTGAGTTGTGGGTGATTATTTTCTGGTTAGTGTTTGTTGCACCTGTCAGAACTGTTCGTTGATCGTTTTGTTGTTTTTTTGTTCGTGTATTCATCTTTATTAAAAGGTATAATGGATACGTACAGTACCTGATAAGAGAATTAAGTTCTCCTGTTCATTAACCAATTCAATTTGTTTACTCAGTCTGCACTATCAGGATTTGTATGATACTGATAGAAAGAAAACAGACAGAGGCCCAGTCTACAAAAGTTAAACGTTTATTCACGGAACGTTCTGACGTGCACAGTACAAAGACCTTCAATTTATAGTGACTCACATACTTCCACACAAACCATCAAATCCACCCGCCAATAGAGTTTAGGGGAGTCCGTGAGAATAGCGTCTCCCTGCCCTCCCCTAAGATAGGGAGAGACCTGGGACTGGGAAGTTCTCAGTGTCCCAGCCAAGGTCACCCCGAATCTGGCTCAGACAGACAGTCTGTTATCAAAATACTAGACACATTGTCCCCAAAACATTGATTCTGACTAAGAACTATACTCCAGGATATATTATTATTCCCCTGACTAAAACCATCACACAGTATTATAATAATCGAATGATTCAAATCAATTTCATACAATCATATGGCTAATCAATTTCATACAATCACATGGTTTCAGACTTATGGTTTCAGGAGTGTAATATTCTAATCATTTATTAAAACACATTTCCTTATCAGTACCACGCTGCATTTTGGTCCTCCTCTCCTTCTCCCGACGACAATCGTTACAGAACCACCCACCAACAAAGGACCAAGCAGCGTGGGAACATGGACTCCTGGACACGGGAGGAAATTTTGGACGGCAAAGGACCCTGGGCACAGCTGGGAGAGTATCGCCGTCCGAAAGAGGAGCTGGAGGCAGCTAGAGCGGAGCGGCGACACTATGAGGAGCTGGAGGCAGCTAGAGCAGAGCGGCGACGCTATGAGGAATTGGCTCGAGGAGAAGTGCACGGTGTCTCCAGTACGTGTTCATAGCCCGGTGCGCTACATCGAAGCTCCTCGCATCTGCCGGGCTAGAGTGGGCATCGAGCCAGGAGGGTTGATGCCGGCTCAGCGCATCTGGTCTCCAGTGCGTCTCCTCAGCCCGGGTTATCCTTCGCCAGCGTTGCGCACTGTGTCTCCAGTGCGTCTGCACAGCCCGGTGCGTCCTGTGCCTGCGCCCCGCAGGTGCAGGGCCAAAATCACCATACAGCCAGGACGGGTTGTGCAGGCTTTTTCTCGAGACCTCCAGTGCGCCTCCACGGCCCAGTGTATCCGGTGCCTCGACCAAGGACAAGGCCTCCTGCATGTCTCCCAGCCTGGTGAGTCCTGTGCCTGTGCTAAGCCCTACTCCTCCTGCATGTCTCCCCAGCCTGGTGAGTCATGTGCCTTCTCCCAGAGCCAAGCCTCCAGTGATGATCCATGGCACAAAGCCTCCAGTGATGATCCATGTCAAGAAGCCTCCAGTGGTGATCCATGGCACGAAGCCTCCAGTGGTGATCCATGACACGAAGCCTCCAGTGATGATCCATGGCACGAAGCCTCCAGTGATGATCCATGGCACGAAGCCTCCAGTGATGATCCATGGCAAGAAGCCTCCAGTGATAATCCATGGCACGAAGCCTCCAGTGATGATCCATGGCAAGAAGCCTCCAGTGATGATCCATGGCACGAAGCCTCCAGTGGTGATCCATGGCACGAAGCCTCCAGTGATGATCCATGGCACGAAGCCTCCAGTGATGATCCATGGCATGAAGCCTCCAGTGATGATCCATGGTAAGAAGCCTCCAGTGATGATCCATGGCACGAAGCCTCCAGTGATGATCCATGGCATGAAGCCTCCAGTGATGATCCATGGTAAGAAGCCTCCAGTGAAGATCCAGGGCACGAAGCCTCCAGTGAGGAGTTATGGCACGAGGCCTCCAGTGAAGATCCATGGCACGAAGCCTCCAGTGAGGAGTTATGGCACGAGGCCTCCAGCGTCGCCCTCTAGTCCGGAGCCTCCAGCGTCGCCCTCTAGTCCGGAGCCTCCAGCGTCACCCTCTAGTCTGGAGCCTCCAGCGTCGCCCTCTAGTCCGGAGCCTCCAGCGACGCCCTCCAGTCCGGAGCCTCCAGCGACGCCCTCCAGTCCGGAGCCTCCAGCGACGCCCTCTACTCCGGAGCCTCCAGCGACGCCCTCTACTCCGGAGCCTCCAGCGACGCCCTCTACTCCGGAGCCTCCAGCGACGGGCTTCAGTCAGGAGCAGCCAGAGTCTCTCTCCTGTCCGGAGCAGCCAGAGTCTCCCTCCTGTCCGCAGCAGCCAGAGTCGCCCTCCTGTCCGCAGCAGCCAGTCGCCCTCCTGTCCGCGGAGCAGCCAGAGTCTCCCTCCTGTCCGCGGAGCAGCCAGAGTCTCCCTCCTGTCCGGAGCAGCCAGAGTCTCCCTCCTGTCCGGGGCCCGCTGTGAGGGTCCCCGGTCCGGGGTCGGCGGTAAAGGTCCACATCCCGCACCAGAGCCGCCACCGCGGTGAAATGCCCACCCAGACCCTCCCCTATAGGTTCAGGTTTTGCGGCCGGAGTCCGCACCTTTGTGGGGGGGGTACTGTCACGCCCTGACCGTAGAGATCCTTTTTATGTCTCTATTTTGGTTGGTCAGGGCGTGAGTTTGGGTGGGCATTCTATGTCTGGTGTTCTATGTTGTCTATTTCTTTGTGTTTGGCCGTGTGTGGTTCTCAATCAGAGGCAGCTGTCTATCGTTTTCTCTGATTGAGAACCATATTTAGGTAGCCTGTTTTCCCACTTTGAGTTGTGTGTGATTATTTTCTGGTTAGTGTTTGTTGCACCTGTCAGAACTGTTCGTTGATCGTTTTGTTGTTTTTTTGTTCGTGTATTCATCTTTATCAAAAGGTATAATGGATACGTACCACGCTGCATTTTGGTCCTCCTCTCCTTCTCCCGACGACACTCGTTACACTCGGTTTAGAAGGAGAGTACGTTAACTGTCTGTTTCAGTATAATCTGGTGGTAAACGCATATGATAACAACCGTTCTATCGGTCTATCCAATTAATTACAGGAAATATGTCACACACACACACTCTGTACCGCAAAACACACTCTTTTCTTAGCAAACAGTCATTACGAGCACCAGTCTCTACCAGTTTTCAAGCCTCTCCCTCTAGGCAACCACACTTCCTACACTTTGCATACAATATTCATACAGTGTGTCTGTGAATGAGGCTTCAAGGTCTGGTCATTTGAAAGTCCTGGCAATCACTGATTGTCTCTTGTCCTTATAAAAGAGAATAATTCTCTAACATGCAAAGAGACGGTTCAAAACAGACTTTTTGATGGCTGACACTCCCAGTCCACACAGATGCTTTTTATGTGTCTGACTCATTAATAACCCAGCACCCTGGAGAGAGAGAGACGGAGGAGAGAGAGAGAGAGAGAGACTGAATACATGTGGGTAGCTTTCAGTGTTTGAAATGTCAGGTGTGATTTTGGGACTATGATCTTCAGAAAACAATGTTCTGTCACCGCGGGTCGCGCCGCTATTTATCGTTCCCTCTCTCTTTTTAGACAAGCCCTCTGTTTCTGTAAAGTTGTAGCTTGTGTTGGAGTGTGTCGAGAATGTGAAAGAGTCGAGTCAGGTGGTGGAATTCCCTGCTGTTTCAGACGTAAGCTCCTCTATTCCCAGTACAACACAAAAGAAACATCATATAGTGATGTTTCTTTTTAATTCCGACATAATCAAATAATACTTCCCAGCAATGTTGTGTACACACTCTTAGAAAATAAAAATGTTTTTGTCATATTTTACTGTACAATGTTCTCTAGCTTTGGTCTGTTTTTATTGTATTATTACACATACAAAGAATAATATACCAACATTTGCTTATCAATATTTTCAGTCAACATCTGCTTAGTTTCTTTATGTCTTGTTCTTCCATTTGAAGTGTAGCATGTGTGTGTATAACGTTTGAGAGCATATCTTGTATCTTGTGTAATCTTGTGTGTCGGCTGCCTTTTGTGTGCTGTCTTGCTTTGTGCCTGTTTGTGAGGAATTAGACGTTGGTTTGTGTCTAGGCCTCTTAGGGGTTCTCTGTATTAAAGCTTAATGCTACTTCCATGCTAATAAGCCGTGCAGTTTGATGAACGCAGTGAGTGCATGTTTTGAGTCTGTATCATATGCAAAGCAGCAGCATCTTTTCTACGTAATGCAAAGCGTATTTATGAACCCTTAAGCTACAATTTTCTTTTCAATGTGAGTGAGTCTGTGCACGGGGAATGCATCTTTAGGATTCTAGCTACCACACAGCGAGAGGGGGAGAGGAATTGAGAATCGTGGCAAGCTTTTAGTCACCATATTAAATATGTCAACTCATGAAGTAAAATGTTGTAAATGCTTTTAATATTTATGTTTTCCTATTTGTCAACCAACATTTTCATAACAAATTCATGACAAAAAGCTCTCAAACGCTTGCTAAGGGCATGCGTTGTACAGCACATCCATTTTTAAAACGATACCATCTATTTAGGCCTCATCATCAGAGATTTGCATCCACCTCGTCCTTGAAAAAATATATAAATATTTTTGTTTCATACATTTTTGTTTTGTACTCGTCAACAATACAATATCACCCCTAAGCTAACCTGTATGCTCAGAGTAATTTCTTGTTTCCTGTTGAAAAACAACGAATGGATTTTTTTGTCAGTTCGTTTACTAAATAATGAACTCTTATACAATATGTACAAACGCAAAGAGTTATTATTAAACTATGATTTGTTTTTCACATCTTGGTCTTCTTCAGTAGCAGTGTTTCTTAAATAAATATAATGAGACCCTGGCTCACTGTGGCACATACAGTGGGTGTATGTAGAAAGTTATTTGAAATCTGCCGTTGGCAGTTATACTCTTTGTTTCTTAAATAATCCTCTCTTTCTAATTGAATTTGTGGATGTTACACTTCTTTGTTCTGAATGTAATCTCAGATGTATGTAGATTCTCCTTCTTCAAATCTCAGACGTTTCCAACTAAACGAGCGTCAGAAATGGGAGTTTAGACGTAGCACACGGACAGGTTACACTGACCCTGAATCAGCTATTACTGTTGATGTCATTCACAGCGGTTATTACACTTTTCATCGCTGTGGATCCATAAAGATGAGATACACTGACTAGCTGATAGGACATTGGCAGATGGTCAACCACACAGACTTGTCTCCCTGTCCACTTTAGATTGTATCACCATCCCCATACGCCCCAGCATTCATAGGACCAATGGGGTTGGGGGAAGCATGTAACCTAGCGGTTGGAGGGTGACCTCTGTTCATATAAACCCTGTTCACGGGCATGTCACAGATGCAACGTGGGAAAATGTAGAAAACAGGTTTCATATGAAACCCCAAAATATGCACTCACATTCTGGGGGTCACGGCGTTAGAAAACAGAATGGAGGTAAGGTTTTTGGAGGTCCGTCTATGTGTCTCCTCTGTCACATATGAAAGGACAATGCTAGGGTAGTGCAGCTAGCTAGCAACCCTGCCAGATTATGTCTGCGGTCTGGCACCCTCAAGGGTATTTGCATAATCAATTAATGGAATTTAAGGCCTTAGCGTATGCAAATGTTCCCATACAGGATATCCATCTACACCTCACAGCATGGTTCCTATAGTTATTGGTATTTTAATAGAGCAGCAGGTGTTGCTACTATAGTACTATACCGGTCTGTGTTCCGGGTGTATGTCCATATTCTGGTCCAGCCCTGACATGCCTCTCTCACAGTTACTTACTTACTTACTTACTTACTTTATTGTCCCCATGGGGAAATTTTGTTGCAGTGTCATGTACACATTTAAAGTTACACTGGAGCTGAGCACTCATTCACTCTCACTTTAAGATGAGTCCCTCAATGAATATTCAGATCTAGAAGATGTATATTCGGAATGTATAATCTGACCAACAGGTCATATGTAATGGGTGTGTGTGGTTTGGTGTGATGTGTCGCCCCAGGTTATTTTGGTCTACCTGGGGTATTAAAATAATAATTTATGAGGATGACATTGAGTCAAGACCAATAGGGTATTGCCTGAGGAGCCTATGGACATAGATGTTACTAGAAGCAAGAGACGCCGTGTTACTTTAGTCTAGACTAGAGATCAAGGGTGCTGTTTCTGGTGTGTTTCTTAAGAGTTAGGTGGTCAAACTGAGAATTCATAGTAAAGCTTTCTCACCAACTGAAAGAGGGAAATGGTGTTGCTCAGTACTGTATGTAATATTGTGGTTTTGGCGTGATGTATGAATAATGTTATGCTAGATGACCAAGGTTTTACTGGAGTTCAAGCTTATATGTTCATTTTGCTTCTATGAAATCGGTCCGTGGTATTTATAACACACCGGACCATTTTGTTCCTAGAGGACCCCACACCGGACCATTTTTTTCCCTAGAGGACCCCACACCGGACCATTTTTTCCCTAAAGGACCCACACCGGACCATTTTTTCCCTAAAGGACCCCACACCGGACCATTTTTTCCCTAAAGGACCCACACCGGACCATTTTTTCCCTAAAGGACCCCACACCGGACCATTTTTTCCCTAGAGGACCCACACCGGACCATTTTTTCCCTAAAGGACCCACACCGGACCATTTTTTCCCTAGAGGACCCACACCGGACCATTTTTTCCCTAAAGGACCCCACACCGGACCATTTTTTCCCTAGAGGACCCACACCGGACCATTTTTTCCCTAAAGGACCCACACCGGACCATTTTTTCCCTAAAGGACCCCACACCGGACCATTTTTTCCCTAAAGGACCCACACCGGACCATTTTTTCCCTAAAGGACCCCACACCGGACCATTTTTTTCTAGAGGATTCCACACCGGCCCAATTTTTTCCCTAGAGGACCCCACACCGGACCATTTTTTCCCTAAAGGACCCCACACCGGACCATTTTTTTCTAGAGGATTCCACACCGGACCATTTTTTCCCTAAAGGACCCCACACCGGCCCATTTTTTCCCTAGAGGACCCACACCGGACCATTTTTTCCCTAAAGGACCCCACACCGGCCCATTTTTTCCCTAAAGGACCCCACACCGGACCATTTTTTTCTAGAGGATTCCACACCGGACCATTTTTTCCCTAAAGGACCCCACACCGGCCCATTTTTTCCCTAGAGGACCCACACCGGACCATTTTTTCCCTAGAGGACCCCACACCGGACCATTTTTTCCCTAAAGGACCCCACACCGGACCATTTTTTCCCTAGAGGACCCACACCGGACCATTTTTTCCCTGAAGGACCCCACACCGGACCATTTTTTTCTAGAGGATTCCACACCGGCCCATTTTTTTCCTAGAGGACCCCACACCGGCCCATTTTTTCCCTAAAGGACCCCACATTGGCCCATTTTTTTCCTAGAGGACCCCACACTGGCCCATTTTTTTCCAAGAGGACCCCACACTGGCCCATTTTTTTCCTAGAAGACCCCACACCGGCCCATTTGTTTCCTAGAGGACCCCACACCGGACCATTTGTTTCCTAGAGGACCCCACACCGGACCATTTGTTTCCTAGAGGACCCCACACCGGACCATTTGTTTCCTAGAGGACCCCACACCGGACCATTTGTTTCCTAGAGGACCCCACACCGGACCATTTGTTTCCTAGAGGACCCCACACCGGACCATTTGTTTCCTAGAGGACCCAACACTGGCCCATTTTTTCCTCTCATGGCCTGTACCAATTTAATGATCATTTTACGCAATTTAGTCAGGCTTACTGGGCTAAAGAAAGATGGACCAGCCCATTTGGCATTTGCAAGAATTGCCCTATGGCCAATTTCTCTGCTAGGGGACACATACAGTAAGAGAGACTCTATTTCTCTCCCCATTGTAATAGTGCACTCATCTGTGAAGTGGATATTGGATATAATATCCATTACGAAAGATACAATAGGAGAAATACTAGATAACTCTAACTGGGCCTGGTTAACAGGGAGACAAATAGGGAAAAATGTTTGTTGGCAACCAACCGTCCCCTCCTTGCACAGCGACACAGACATCTCAGACGGCCTATTCCTTCCGCATAGTTAACCTTTTCATTAAACCACATTGCGTAATTATCGTGAGAAGTGGCAGCATCCCTCTATTGATGCTTAATTAGCCAGTTAATGTTGTTACTGTGCGCCGCAAACCCTTCATTTGTCTTGCTTAAGGAGCCGCTCTCCAACCATTAACGGTGAGGAAATTGAGTTTGTTATTTATTGTTACGGCAGAATGTGGTTATGTGTGTGGTTATTAACTTTTAATAAGCTCCAATTTATACCCAAGCTGCGTTGATGGCTGGTGACGACTATTCGTTTATTATAGCGCACTTTGGAGTGTTCGGTATAAATCATATGAACTTCAAATGTAAACCATGCTAGCTGGGTTTGCTTTAAACATATGCATCAAACAGATTGTACCAAGTGGCCTTCAGAGCAGATGTGGCATTTGGCTTGGAGATGAGATGACGATATAGGCTATCCACACCAACCATACATGAAGTTGCAGTCAATTATTGATCCTTGCAATATTCCTCAGCACTTAACCTTTACACTAGTTGAACGGGATATGAAGTCCGTTTATCGAATGTGTACTTTTATGTTCTTCTCTGGTGAGAGCCCCTAATCAATAGTCTCTCTCTCATTAGTTGTGGGGCCCGCTAAGAATATCCTTACCACTGAACTCCGTCTGCTGATTAGATGGTGGGCCAGAGACTCGGTGTGTTCCAAATTGCACCCTTTTCCCTAAGTTGTGCACTGGGCTCCCGAGTGTCGGAAGTGGTCTAAGACACTGTATTTCAGTACATGAGGCGTCACTGCAGTACCTGGTTCGAATCCATGCCGCATCGCATTCGGCCGTGATTGGAAGTCCCATAGGGCGGCGCACAATTGGCCCAGCGTCGTCCGGGTTTGGCCGGGGTAGACCGTCATTGTAAATAAGAATTTGTTCTTAACTGACTTGCCTAGTTAAATACAGGTTCAATAAAAATACAAAATAAAAATGACCAGGCCTCTATAGGGAAGATGGTGTAGGTTCAGATAGAGACTGGGTTATGATTCCAATGTTAACCTCTTAATTGGAATCCTATCATTAATGCTTTCAAAATCAATTTCTCGATTAGGTTGGATGCTATAAAACATTCAGCCTCGATGAGAGGGACGTTAGTGAAACCGCTGCAATGATTGTGTCAAACATCTCAATAGCGAACGGGAGGGTAGTGTTTTTATGCCCATGCAGTTAAAGGAGCAACTACCATAACCCAACTTCCCAATTTCTTTGTTCTTGTGGCCAAGATGTTCCCACTATTAATCACTCCTCCACATCTGTTCATTTTTACAGTTTCACCTGAAAATCCTCAGTCTCAAACCAAACCTTCCGCCCCAAAACGAAATGACATCCATCTTCAGCACTTCTCTCTCTCCAATTGCCTGACACATCATCTCATTAAAATGTACAAAGAAAACTCCTTTTCTTTATCTCCGATTATCTAATTAGCATCAGGCAGATGGTTTAATAAGCGATATCCTCCGCCGTTTAGCCTCCCCAACGCACTAGCGGAGAACAGTGGAGGAGAAAATCTCCCTCTGGTCGGTAGGCTTGCTCTTTCCCTGTGAATAGCTCTCCGGGGTTCACATTATTGCTTCCTCTGCCTCGGGCTACAGCAGAACCACCGCTCCACTCCGAGTTTAGAGCAATACATAGATAGACTCAAAGTGAATCAAATACTAAGGTGGAATGTTGGTGAGACTGTTAACCAAATACTCATACTCTAATCTCTGGTTCCCTGAAGGAAGATGGAAGGAGGGAAAATAGGGATCGGCCCAGGGCGGGTCGGATTTCTCATTTGGTGGTAGGTTGTGACCAACTGAAATGGAATCAGGCCTCGCTAATAAAGTAGGTATATAGGACTATATTTGGTGTTTACTAGCATAGTAAGTTAATTACAAGTTTATTTTGTAATTGTTTACCTTTTACATAATTTTTGGTGAACAGTATGGCATGTGACATGTTGCCCAGAACTCTAGTCTAGATCGAGTTGACATTATGCAGCAGGCCTTGTGGCCTTTCTTTCTTGTTCCAGCTATGTTACGCTGTTAAACATGACACGGTGTGGAGGAGCCAAATAAGTCTGCCTGTTATTAAAGGAGAAGAAGTTCAATGTCCAGATTACATTACAGCCCTGATTCTCCTTCTTACATTTCTCTGCTTGGTAATGAG
Source organism: Salvelinus alpinus (assembly GCF_045679555.1). Taxonomy (NCBI): domain Eukaryota; kingdom Metazoa; phylum Chordata; class Actinopteri; order Salmoniformes; family Salmonidae; genus Salvelinus; species Salvelinus alpinus. The sequence continues at coordinate 4,965,850 of NC_092122.1, forward strand.
CGAATGCACCAAGTGCCCAGACATGAATGCTCAAGTGAAGTCCGGCAGCAGACAACCTCGGCCGACCGACCGGCCCTACATCCGGAATCTACACAAACAAGAGCTCCGGCCGGCAGCCAGCCAGCCAGCTCACTCTCTCAGACCAAACAGTGTGAAAGATTTGCTCAATTAACTCTCCAACTTCAGCAGGGCTTTTCCTGCTGGCTAGTGGAGAGGAACAATAATGAGACTGGATTTAGAATAAAAAGATGTGCACATCTACAAAGGGGCAAGGGGGAGAGAGCTACTCCGGACTCTCAGATTGACGGTTCGATATTGCGGAGGTCAGTGCGGTCCGTGAAGCATCACCCCGGCAAGCACCATTGCAAAACAGCCCAGCAGAGCCAGACATGGGAGCTGGACTTCCGCTTAGCAAGTTAGTGCTCTCTCTCCGAGCCTTTAGCCCACTACTCCAACTAACACAAATAGGGCCTCCAATGGATGTCACTGGGCGAGGAAAACCTCTCGGTGAGGAGAAAATAATGGGACTCCGCTCACTACTGAATAGCATGAGAGCCTGTTGGAAAACAGGGGAAATGAGAGGATGAGGATATTGGACGAGGGTCAGTTCCCTCAGCTTGTCAAATCACTTTCAGAAAAGTAGCAGACTTTTACTGAGCGCCCAGTCGTGGGGGAACTGAAATGAACTGAATACTGCTTCTGCTTAGAGAGATGCTTTGTTAATTTGAGTGTTTTTCTTCTTCTTTAAATCACCTGTCCTGGTAATTGAGTCATTATGAGAGCGGTGAGGTAATCGGAGCATTGGTAATGAAGTAGTCTGTGATTGGGTTAATCAGGTTTTCAAACTCGGAACCCACTACTTACAAAGGGGAAATGGATAATTTCTCCATCAACAATATGTAGATGATCATTAGGGGGAGAGTTCTGCTCAAGTGGCCTTAGGTTAGAGATTTTAACAAGCACTTTCAGTGCCTAATCTAAGCCTTTCGTTTCTCTGCCAACATATGTGAACTACCCATGATGCTAATTGCACTCAGCTGCGAATTGAAACAATATCTAATTGTCTGCTGGATTAATTACGTGTGCACATGTGGCGGTGTGCATTCCTAAACAAGCACCCTCATAAATAATAGCACATTACAGGTATATCCACAGCAGATGGGGGTTTTCTAGCCTAGCGATCAGTTTATCATGTATAAAACACGACGACAACCATGCTGCATTTTTTTCTAAAATGTACATTTGGGGGTCTTAACTTTTTGCTGCGTGTTGTCATCATGAATAATTACTGCAAAACACGATGCCCGGTGGTGCAGTTTCTGCTCTCAACATATCCATTCCGTCTTTGTGACATGGAAATACTTTATTTTCAATTGAATTTTACATTGATCTCTTATGTGTGTGAAGTCCTTGAAGTTGTTGTTTTGTCATAATTAAATATAACTACTGCTACTGTACAATTTAGGCAATATGTTTGTGAAGCTTACATTTTTACATTTACATTTTTGTTATTTAGCAGAGCGTCTTACAGTTGGCGTAATATAAGCTGTGTAAGGAATTCAATTAATACACTTTTTGACAGTTCTCTGTACGTATTTTCTGAAAACGGAGGAACTCAAGAATTTGTGTTTACATACACAACAGTCTTCAGTTGAAAGGAATTTGTATAGTCAAATCCTCCTCATATCTTAAATGTAATTAAATCTCTGAACACTCTGGCAACCTTTGAGTCTTTCGGCAGTTCAGGCAGTTTTTAAACTGTTTTACAATCAATTAAACCGAGAGAGACTGAGCTCTGAGACGAAACACTGCACTTTGCTCATCAACAGCATCATAGACATTTGAGAAATGTATCCAACACATCGTCACAATTACAGCGTGTTGAACCTTCCCAGGTGTCTCTGCTCTAAGATCCACACAGATCTGATGGAGGCACTAGCATGGTTTTATTATTCAACTTTGTGCAGACCTCCATCAAAACTATGACACGCTCCAACGTTGTGAGTTTGCATTAGGAATATTAATGCCCATATTAATTTTGTATTGACCTTTCCCCGCCCGTTCTCCGTTCTGCAGTCCAAACACAGAGAGAGGCCTTTTTTAATTCCCTGGTCTGGAGAGAGACACAGCTAGGGAGCCAGAGCGTAGTGGCTGCTGGGTAATGAAAACAGACCAAACCCCAAGCAGCTTACTTACACAACATATTAAATCACTACCTCTGAGGTACGCTCCAAACCATCAATACCTACCTGAACTTTATGACCAACCTCAAACATTAACACATAGATGGACTTAAAATCCACATCATACTGTGTTCATTCATCCGTTAAAAGACTTACAGCTTACAATATGTTTTTCTTCCTTGGGAACTTTATTTTACTCTATTATTTAATGCTTTTAAAATGGTCCTCCAAGATCAACAAGAGTTGAGTGGTGAGAACAAATTGATGTGTTCGTATGAGAATGCCATTCTTGTGCAAGTCTAGACGAGGAGTTACTTAAATTATGTTCCCACTGAATTCTTGTTGGGATATAAGAGCACTTTCATTACCTGCAGTAATAACATACTGAAAATGAAGAGTTTGCAAAGTGATGCCATAATTACTCCATCTCACAATCTATAAAGTGTGGATGATAAAGTGTGGGTAAGTAACCGTGTGCTTTACTGTACATTGTTTTCTCAAAGTCTGCCCTTTCAGATGGTAAATTACTTATCCCCAATGCTTGGCCTATTACGGCATTCACTTGAAATGCTGCTAGCCATAATTTGAAATTGTTTATGACTAATTTAAGTCTATTTTCCAAACACGTAAACACATCACAACAGTTAGAATCCTGCTGTTCCTCATGAGGTATAGAAGAGGGGCATATCTCTCTGCGTGTGCTTCGTCTACCTCACGGACATCGAGGGCAAAACAAACAAAGAACATGCATTAACCAACCTACCGCTATGTTGTTTTTTCCGAAACGGCCTCTGTGTAAAGATCACTCAGGAGAAATTACATTTCTGCCTTTGATTTAATTAAAGCTAAATATTGGCCAATCGTCACACGCTTGCGCGACGGATGCTTGACACTGTAATTATCTCCTGAGGTGCTTTGTCTTAAAGGCTGCGTTCGAGCGTGAAACTCAATTCCAACGTTCACTCATCAGGGGCCCCTGTTTTTTTAAGACTGTTTGCTTACCGTTTCTTTAAGTCATCCGTAAATTAATTGTCAGGCTATAGAAAATGGCCCCTTTTGTGACTTTTTGCCAGTTGGGACATTGAGATGCAAAACACTTGATTAAAAGAGTAATTCAGTCTACTAGAATGGCCTGTTATTTTGTTTCCCGAGAAAACAGTTTATTTTCACTGTTGAGAACTGAGATTTCTAATCTCTGTCTGTTTCTCAATAGAAGTTCTGTCATTTATAGCAATAACAGTATACAGTATCAACATGTTACAAAAGTAGAAAAGTTGAATGCTGTCCATGGTGCTTTATAACATACAGCAACCTTTATACAGTTCATCATGTGTTTGATAGTAGCCTACAGTACTCTGACAAGGTGTGCATTTTCAGATTGATGTGTATTGTGTATTGGATATCATTAGGTGAATGCACCAATTTGTAAGTCGCTCTGGATAAGAGCGTCTGCTAAATGACTTAAATGTAAATGTAAATGTAAATGTAAATGTATTCCCGCCTCTCTCTCTCTATATGTATTATGTGCTCTCTCGCTCTCTCTGCCTTTACCACCCCCTCTCTCTTCCCCTACCCCCCCTCCCTCTCTCGTTCTCTCTCTCTGTCTGTTTACGGTTTGAATTATTCACCAATGCCACCGTAGTGACCCGTTCCTTGTCAGCTGTGTAGCCGTGGCCCGGTGTACTGTAGGTGCTGAGCTGAGCGGTGCGTGTGAGGTGCCAGGCCCAGCCTCGCTTCCCTCACTCTGTCCTCTGCTGTAATTTGTGTCACTGACTGGAGTTTGACGGGTGTGCTGCACTGTGCTGCACTGTGTCACGGGGTGGCAGAGGCTATGTGTGTGAATGTGCGTCCGTTTGTGCAAGAGAGTGTGTGTGTGTGTGTGTGTGTGTGTGTGTGTGTGTGTGTGTGTGTGTGTGTGTGTGTGTGTGTGTGTGTGTGTGTGTGTGTGTGTGTGTGTGTGTGTGTGTGTGTGTGTGTGTGTGTGTGTGTGTGTGCGTGTGTGCCCACTTTCCTCCCATCGGCACCATGTCACAATGAGGAGCCTGGAGGAGACGGGCACGGCTCCGGCACTGAGTCGCTCACAGCTGCGACTTGTCACTTTAGTCAGCTCAAATTTTGAGAAAATCAATTCAGAACTTTAATTCTCTTGACTCCCACGCCTGTTCCAGCGCTGCCACCCGGCCATCGCCAGGTCCCCCCCACCTCGAAACAGACTCCCGGGGGGGGACAAGTCATCAATCTTAAATCACGTCCTCTAAACTAATGGTAGCCGCAGCGCTGGGCCTGCTAAATTGAATTATTAGTGGATGGACAAAAAACTGCTGAGATGATTTTTAAGGAAGGGAAGGAAGCGTAGAGAGAGTCTTAATGACAGGATGTGGGAAGGAGGGATGTGGTCTGAGTGGTGAGGAGAGAGAGAGAGAGGCCATAGGCATCACTGGCTAGACTATGTCCTTCATCACTGGTGGCATATTCATGTCCTGTCTGACTCACTCAGCATGGCACAGTAGGCAGACTGGCAGAATACTGTTTGTTACAGACACCCACCTCCTGGTAGACTATAGCCCTGACAAATCTAGTCAACTAACCAGCTCTTGATTAATTCAATCCAGTGTTAGTTCTGGGCTAGAACAAGAATGTGGGTCTCCATGACCAGGGTTGATGAACACTGTTCCTGAAAGACTAGAGAAGGAATCCCCTTGTTGTGGCAGGCAGCCACAGTGTGGCTCCTGTTGTAGTGGCTGTGTTGTACTGTATTTTTGTACTGAGGGCCTGATGATTAGAGACAGGTCGTGAGTGAGACAGTAAATAACTCTCAAGGGTTCTCCCTCCTCTCTCTTTCTCTCTCCTCGCTCGCATGAGCAACATTTCAGAGTCGTATACTAACAGTAAGTAACAAAAGGTGAAACTTGATCGTATATACATAACGGCGATGTCAAGTGTATTGCAGGTGGTAAACGTACTACAGTCGATGTCACTCCAGTTGTGTGTTCAGTTACTGCTGCCTTCTGAGCAACATGAAAGTGATGGATGAAAGTTTTGCTTTCCCCCAGCCCAGTGCTGAATTAAATTGAAAGCTACTCTTTATTCCCTCCTGTTTCTCTCGCTCGCTGCTGCAGAATCAGGTTTGTTTGCAATTGATTTAAGCCAGGGGGGTCTTTGTGGAGGAAAAGGGCTAAGATGTCCTCTTGATGGAAAAGATGATTACATTTGTTTTGTCTCTCTCTCCCTTTGCCTATGTCAGTAAATCAGATCAGTGCGCTCCCTTGTCAACACGCGCTCCTTGTTGAGCAGTCAAAGATGATTTGCAAACGTGCCATTTGTTTTTTCCCGGCGTTTCTCACTGAAAGCCTTCATTTTTCAGCATCCTTGCGGAGTCCTTGTCTTTCCGCCAAAGAGTTTTTAACCTTATTCAGAAAATGAGACGGGGAGGGAGACGGAGAGAGAGACGGGGAGGGAGACGGAGAGAGAGACGGGGAGGGAGACGGAGAGAGAGACGGGGAGGGAGACGGAGAGAGAGACGGGGAGGGAGACGGAGAGAGAGACGGGGAGGGAGACGGAGAGAGAGACGGGGAGGGAGACGGAGAGAGAGACGGGGAGGGAGACGGAGAGAGAGACGGGGAGGGAGACGGAGAGAGAGACGGGGAAGGAGAAAGAGTTTGACTTTTATGATGCAGTTTCACTCATTGCGTGACTAAGGTGGTTTGGGAAACTTTGAGTCTTGTCTAAAGCAGGTGGTGTTTACCTCTGTCTGTAGCTGGCTGTGGATAGGAAGGCATGGTTGTCGATAGGCTTGGTTCTGTGTTGAGGGTTGGTTCTGGGTTGTCAACTTTCTCCCTTTGTACTGGAATAGGAGCTTCCTGTGGGGAAAGAGACTACAGAGCCATTATTCATCATCCTCTAGCTCTCTCTGCTCTCCTGTCTCCAATGGCAGCAGTCTGTCTCAGGCTCATTCATCATGTGTCCAAACAGGGCTGAGTAGGGAGCTACTCTCTAACCCTCTGCTATAGAGATGTAATGAAAGCCCTATGGCTGGGCTCTGATAAACATCTCAATGATAACATTATTAACCAGGGTCAATTATGATGGCTTGATAGTGAGACGTCAACACGTTGATGATACTTCAAGGTTACAGTTCTTTTTTTGTATTTCCGTACTATTCCATTGTCTGAAACGGTTACTGTGAAGGTTCACAGTAGCTTTTCACCTTGAAGATTCAAATTGTAATCAAAAGATGTAATTAATGATGAGGATGTCTGAATTTGTTATTAGACTCAGTTGGTGTAGCATGGTGCTTGCAACACCAGGATAGTGGGTTTGATTCCCTGGACCACCCATATAATAAAAAATAGATGCATGACTAAGTCGCTTTGGATAAATGTGTCACCTAAATGGCATATATTAATTTGTTAACCCTTTACACTTGTACATGTATACGGGTTGAAAATAGCAGATTTGAGCACTAATAAGCGCCTGAATTGGAACGTTGTGGCTGTACAGTAACATGCTATACATGACGTCAGAGTTCTGGCTCTGAGCTTCACAGTGCTGTATGGGTTTTGACAGACAGACCTTCTAAACTTGAGCACCGCGCATGACAAGAAGTTGCCCCCATCTCTCTCAGTAATTGGGCAACTTTTTTGTTGTCTGAGTGAGGGAAATGCTGTAAATTTAAGACAACTCAATGTATTTTGAAAGATGAGATGTTGAGGATTATAATAAATAGCGCTTTGATGTCATACAAGCAACCGAAACACCTGCTAGTCCAAATGTGCTCTTCGCATGTCCAAATCATACAACTCATTTCATATACAGTTGAATTCGGAAGTTTACATACACTTAGGTTGGAGTCATTAAAACTTGTTTCTCAAACACTCCACAAATTTCTTGTTAACAAACTATAGTTTTGGCAAGTTGGTTAGGATATCTACTTTGTGTATGACACAAGTCATTTTTCCAACAATTGTTTACAGACAGATTATTTCACTTATAATTCACTGTATCACAATTCCAGTGAGTCAGAAGTTTACATACACTAAGTGTACTGTGCCTTTAAACAGCTTGGAAAATTCCAGAAAATTATGTCATGGCTTTAGAAGGTTCTGATAGGCTAATTGACATAATTTGAGTCAATTGGAGGTGTACCTGTGGATGTATTTCAAGGCCTGCCTTCAAACTCAGTGCCTCTTTGCTTGACATCATGGGAAAATCAAAAGAAATCAGCCAAGACCTCAGAAAATAATTGTAGACGTCCACAAGTCTGGTTCATCCTTGTGAGCAATTTCCAAATGCCTGAAGGTACCACGTTCATCTGTACAAACAATAGTACGCAAGTATAAACACCATGGGATCACACAGCCGTCATACCGCTCAGGAAGAAGACGCGTTCTGTCTCCTGGAGATAAATGTACTTTGGTGCGAAAAGTGCAAATCAATCCCAGAACAACAGCAAAAGACCTTGTGAAGATGCTGGAGGAAACAGGTACAAAAGTATCTATATCCACAGTGAAAGGAGTCCTATATTGACATAACCTGAAAGGCCGCTCAGCAAGGAAGAAGCCGCTGCTCCAAAACTGCCATAAAAAAAACAGACTACGGTTTGCAACAGCACATGGGGACAAAGATTGTACTTTTTGGAGAAATGTCCTCTGGTCTGATGAAACAAAAATAGATCTGTTTGGCCATAATGATCATCGTTATGTTTGGAGGAAAAAGGGGGAGGCTTGCAAGCCGAAGAACACCATCCCAACCGTGAAGCGGCATCTCATATGTATATACTGTACTCTATACCACCTACTGCATCTTGCCATCTTTATGTAATACATGTATCACTAGCCACTTTAAACAATGCCACTTAATATAATGTTTACATACCCTATATTACTCATCTCATATGTATATACTGTACTCGATACCATCTACTGCATCTTGCCTACGCCGTTCTGTACCATCACTCATTCATATATCTTTATGTACATATTCTTCATCCCTTTACACTTGTGTGTATAAGGTAGCTGTTGTGAAAGTGTTAGGTTAGATTACTCGTTGGTTATTACTGCATTGTCGGAACTAGAAGCACAAGCATTTTGCTACACTCGCATTAACATCTGCTAACCATGTGTATGTGACAAATACAATTGGATTTGATTTGATTTGAAGCATGGAGGTGGCAGCATCATGTTGTGGGGGTGCTTTGCTACAGGAGGGACTGGTGCACTTCACAAAATAGATGGCATCATGAGGGAGGAGCATCGATATATTGACGCAACATCTCAAGACATCAGTCAGGAAGTTAAAGCTTGGTCGCAAATGGGTCTTCCAAATGGACAATGACCCAAGCATACTTCCAAAGTTCTGTCGAAATGGTGTAAGGATAACAAATTCAAGGTATTGGAGTGGCCATCACAAAGCCCTGACCTCAATCCTATTGAAAATTTGTGGGCAGAACTGAAAAAGCGTGTGCGAGCAAGGAGGCCGACAAACCCGACTCAGTTACACCATCAGGAGGAATGGACCAAAATTCACCCAACTTATTGTGGGAAGCTTGTGGACGGCTACCTGAAGCATTTGACCCAAGTTAAACAATTTAAAGGCAATGCTACCAAGTACTCATTGAATGTATGTAAACCTCTTACCCACTGGGAATGTGATGAAAGAAATAAAAGCTGAAATAAACCTTTCTCTCAACTATTATTCTGACATTTCACGTTCTTAAAATAAAGTGGTGATCCTAACTGACCTAAGACAGGGAATTTTTCCTAGGATAAAATGTCAGGAATTGTGAAAAACTAAGTTTAAATGTATTTGGCTAAGGTGTGTGTAAACTTCCGACTTCAACTGTACATTGTATATGTCTGAACAGAATGAGCCTACACAGTTTGTTTCTTGTGGAACAAAAATTGCAGCGGCACACGCACCTGAATGCACTCATGCCTCCTTTCTACTGTACGCGCACAAGAATTACGATCTGTTTCCTGAATTGCCTTGTGAATGCCAAACACTGTAAGATCATATTTTATAACTTAGCTCGTCATGTTGGCAATAGAACAAGCTTTCAAATGATGGCCACCTGACCCAGATGGCGATTTATAATGGACCGTTTTTGGATTGCATCAACAACAACAGCAATCGTGTGATTGTGGAGATGCAGCATTGTGTTCCAAATGAAACTACAAGTGGGCTTGGTTTAGTTCCTCAACAGCACAGCTAGGAGAACTCAAAGCCTTGTAATTTTGTTGTCCAACGTTGCTCCTACCCAACATTTTTAGGAATAGTCTTAGGTTACTGAATGTATCCAGAATATTTCTATTTCGTTGTCAACAAATGTGGCAAAAAGTACAGTATGCGGCTTTCCTTCAGGCTAATCCTGTTGAGTGATCCAGTTTTAGGGAACTTTTGTTCTTCTTCCCTGAACAGTCAAGGGGATCTACAGTAGCTGCCCATTACTACTAGGTGTAAATCTCAACGTAACAGTTCTGTGGTCCACAGGAGACGTGTCAATACTCTGAGCCATATAGTTTGTGGCAGTGTTTCTTCAGGGACAACATTTGCCTTGAAGTACTGTCTTTCCTCATCTTCAATGTCAGCCCGCGGGGCTCCGACGACAACATATGTTCCCGCTTCAATGTCCTCAAGACATGGCGGCAATCACTCGTCACACAAACCAAACGTTACGCATTGCTGCCCGGGCTTCTGTCTCTCTCTTTTTCTCTCTTCTATCTCTTTTCGCTCCTCTCTCTCTCCCGCCAAAACAGATTGGGCAAATTACGAGTTGCAGTTATGCCTCAAAAGTACTTTGATGAATATACAGCACGGCGCCACCCACCCACTGTTGAGATGACAAAATCATTAATTGCCGTTGTGCGTAAGCTGCATGGCGCTCAGGAGCGTCTCGCCCAGTGTGAACGGCTGTCGAAAACTCAGTTGTAAAAGATTAATCTGTTGCCTTCAGGTAGGTGATGAAAATCAATGGCAAGAAGAGAAATACTCCTAGCTGTTTGTTTAACGAGAGAATAAAGGAGAGGTGGAACATCCTTGTTTCTTTTCCCCAGGACATGTTTAGTCCTTGAACGTTCCCAGTGTGACCGTGATACTGTACCTTTATCTGAGATGAGAATGAGGAACCACTTGTGATTTATCAATACTGGGGTACAGCATTACTTTTGAGGTATGTACACTACCGGTCAAAAGTTTTAGAACACCTACTCATACTAGGGTTTTTCTTAATTTTTTACTATTTTCTACATTGTAGAATAATAGTGAAGATATTAAAGCTATGAAATAACACATATGGAATCATGTAGTAACCAAAAAAGTGTTAAACATATTGAAATATATTTCATATTTGAGATTCTTCAAATAGCCACCCTTTGCCTTGATGACAGATTTGCACACTCTGGCATTCTCTCAACCAGCTTCACCTGGAATGCTTTTTCAACAGTCTTGAAGGAGTTCCCACATATGCTGAGCATTTGTTGGCTGCTTTTTCATCACTCTGCGGTCCGACTCATCCCAAACCATCTCAATTTGGTTGAGGTCGGGGGATTGTGGAGGCCAGGTCATCTGATGCAGCACTCCATCACTCTCCTTATTGGTAAAATAGCCCTTACACAGCCTGGAGGTGTGTTGTGTCATTGTCCTGTTGAAAAACAAATGATAGTCCCACTAAACTCAAACTAGATGGGATGGCGTATTGCTGCAGAATGCTGTGGTAGCCATGCTGGTTAAGTGTGCCTTGAATTCCCCACACCATAACACCACCTCCTCCATGCTTTATGACGGGAAATACACATGCGGAGATCATCCGTTCACCAACACTGCGTCTCACAAAGACACGCGGTTGGAACCAAAAATCTCAAATTTGGACTCCAGATTTCCACCGGTCTAATGTCCATGGCTCGTGTTTCTTGGCCAAAGAAAGTCTCTTATTTTTATTGGTGTCCTTTAGTAGTGTTTTCTTTGCAGCAATTCGACCATGAAGGCTTGTGTCATGACGTTGGCCTGTGAGTAAGGTTATTAATGACCCCCCCCGCCCCCCCCCATAAATACCTTTCTCTCTTCCCTCTCTCTTGACTCGACTGAGGGACTCTTGAATAGCCTTTGTTAAACAGAGAGTCTGGGAACATCAAACAAGTGGAGGGAAAGGAACCAGATGTCGGCAATAGAACCAGTTGAAAATATGCGTTGGTACTTAATGAATATGATGTCAGTTCGGTTGTCATCTGAGACATTATGACTGATGACAGGACGACATAAACTGTATCTGGGAAAGTCTACACATTATAGTTATCAGATTCACATGGAATTGTTGTGCAATTTAAATGCAATTTAAATGAAACTATTTGTGAAAAGATTAGCTTCCAAATGAGAGAATTGGGTTTTCATAAGATTAGAGCTCTGCTCAATCAGTGGCCCGCCCCTGTGAATAGACATGGGTTGTTAACTATGAAACACACCATTCTCTCCCTCCACTATATGAGCCCTTGACAAAAATGTAACCTCCTGTTCCGGGTACATTAGGACGACGGTCCGATGTCAGAAGGCTTCAGATAATAACTACAGAACGAAGCCAACCTCAGCGTGAGCTTTGGTTGCGAATGGTATGAACTTTGAACTCTTATTCGCTACAGAAGTGATACCTCCTAGCCGTTCAGTTAGCAGCGGCTGCTGTAAACGTGGGCTAAGAAAGGACGGACAGAGTATCCCGTCTACCACACAACGACGACACTGCAACGTTTCCCATTAACCACCAGAGACACTCTTCAAAGGACAAAGGACTCTGTTGGGCAACACGGCCTTCCATCTACCACCAACCTATTGAAGCACAGCTCAGAGTAAATATTTATTGCATTTTCCTTTTCCAAATGGGCGGTAATTTAGAATGCATAAGATTCTGTATTTACGATAGAGTAGCTGCCTACTGCCCGATAGAGACATCGCTTCTCCCTTTGTTCTTCAGTCTTCCCGCTCTTTCACTCAAACCCAACCCCCTTTTCTTTGTGTAACCAGCTGTCATATCTCTTCCGTCCGCTAGGGACGTTTTCCTTTATGACATAATTTGTAATCAAGGTATGATTCATTCTGTGTATGTGTAATTCTGTGTGATTAGTTAGGTATTTAGTAAATAAATAATTAAACCCAATTTTGTATTGCTGATTCAACTCGTTAGCCAGGGTTCGTGGAGATAACCAAGAATTTACATCTTTCAGATGTAATAAGTTGACGATTAATATTGACTGCTATTGATGTAAAATATTACTAGATCTTTAAGAGTTTATTCGGAAGATAACTGCTCTATAAATATTATTTTGTGGTGCCCCGACTTTCTAGTTAATGACATTTACATGATTAGCTCAATCAGGTAATATTAATTACAGAGAAATTATTTTATAGAACAGCATGTCATACCACTTAATCCGGCATAGCCAAAAACACGACACTTGATTCACACAGTCTCCTCTGAACAGTCGATGTTGAGATGTGTCTGCTACTTGAACACTGCGAAGCAATTATTTGCGCTCAAATTTCTGACTCTGGTAATTCTAATGAACTCCTCCTCTGTAGCAGAGATAACTGGGTCTTCCATTCCTGTGGTGGTCCTCATGAGAGCCAGTTTCATCATAGCCCTTGATGGTTTTTGCGACTGCACTTGAAGAAACTTTCAAAGTTCTTGAAATGTTTCATATTGGCTGACCTTCATGTCTTAAAGTAATGATGGACTGTCGTTTGTCGTTGCTTATTTGCATATGTGTTTTTACTTCTTTGCATATGTGCTATTTCATAGTTTTGATGTCTTCACTATTACTTTAAAATGTAGAAAATTGTAAAAATAAAGAAAAAAAATAAAGAAAAACCCTTGAATGAGTAGGTGTTCTGAAACTTTTGATCCGTAGTGTATATTGTATTTCTCTCATGTGTCCTGTACTAGGCCTATAGCCCCAAAACCATTTCCCCCTTTCTGTACCACATGGACTTGCATGTTCAAGTGAAAGTACTTAGTTGAACTGGGACAGCTTGAAGCAGGTATTTGGACATGTCTGGTCAGAGAGAGAGATGAGACAAAGATATGTAATGTAGTTAGCCAAAGTTCAATCAGTAAAATTGGCCTTAATGCTCGTTTAACTTAATCAAGCATCATAACATAATTCACCTTTGTTTCTTATTCTACGGGCATAGTGGGAATGAATACAAACGTGGCATCATCTTCATAGTGCCTTGTGTCTTCTTTCCTACTAGCCATGTGTGGAATTTCATTCACCTATTTACCTTATAGCCTACAAGCACGGACAATAATGCACATTCCTCTCGCTTGCTGTTTAACTTATGGGCTCATTCTTGTAAATATCACCTTCCTCTCTCAACAAATGGAGGTAAATGTTGGGATGTATTTGTATGTCAACTTAACCTCGTTCTCTCACTCGCAGTTTTTCAGCACGAGTTTTCGACAACCATCCAGATCCTCACCACCACCAGCTATAATAACTTTAAGGCCCGTGGAACTCCTTTCCAACCAGCGCGGCGTTTCGATACCAGCGGCCCCACATAGAGCTACCTGTCATCACGTCATCTGGCTCTGAGGATCTTCCCTCGGAGACGGGGCCATTCCCCAAACCATTTGATAACAGTATCATATTGCATTCGGTCTTTATTGTTCATTCAGTTAAGCCTGTACTCGATTGAATTTGCAGATGGTAATCTCTTAATATGGTAGTTAGTACTCTGTTTTCACTGATCTGTGGGTTGGGTCCTGTGTCTCAGTTGGTAAGATTGCGCCCCTAGAAAAATCAAGGTTGGGGGGTACATTTCCCTCTGCGATCAGATACACATACTAAAGATATGGCATACATATTAAGATTAGATTAGATCAACTTTATTATCCAACCAGGAGGAAATTAATTTGGTTATGTGTTTAAAAAGGCAGAGTACATGAAAACATAATAATACACAATCAAATGCATTTGAACGTGCAATAGCCTATATACGGTATTTACAGTGAAAGTGAAATGTACTGAACACTAAGGAGTCCAAAACTATCCATTGTACAGCCAGTTGGAAATTGTTGGAACTTATATCATTATTATATATATTAGAGACATTTCAAGTTTTACGTTCTGTTATTTTTCAAAGGACCTATGGCTAAAGCCCAGTGTCGCCCCACATCTACTGCCCCATGCCCAGTGTCCCCCCACATCTACTGCCCCATGCCCAGTGTCCCCCCACATCTACTGCCCCATGCCCAGTGTCCCCCCATATCTACTGCCCCATGCCCAGTGTCCCCCCATATCTACTTCCCCATGCCCAGTGTCCCCCCACATATACTGCCCCATGTCCAGTGTCCCCCCACATCTACTGCCCCATGCCCAGTGTCCCCCCACATCTACTGCCCCATGCCCAGTGTCCCCCCACATCTACTGCCCCAAGCCCAGTGTCCCCCCACATCTACTGCCCCAACCCCAGTGTCCCCCCAGATCTACTGCCCCATGCCCAGTGTCCCCCCACATCTACTGCCCCATGCCCAGTGTCCCCCCACATCTACTGCCCCATGCCCAGTGTCCCCACACATCTACTGCCCCATGCCCAGTGTCCCCCCACATCTACTGCCCCATGCCCAGTGTCACCCCACATCTACTGCCCCATGCCCAGTGTCACCCCACATCTACTGCCCCATGCCCAGTGTCCCCCCACATCTACTGCCCCATGCCCAGTGTCCCCCCACCATCTACTGCCCCATGCCCAGTGTCCCCCCATATCTACTGCCCCATGCCCAGTGTCCCCCCATATCTACTGCCCCATGCCCCGTGTCCCCCCCACATCTACTGCCCCATGCCCAGTGTCCCCCCACATCTACTGCCCCATGCCCAGTTTCCCCCCACATCTACTGCCCCATGCCCAGTGTCACCCCACATCTTCTGCCCCATGCCCAGTTTCCCCCCACATCTACTGCCCCATGCCCAGTTTCCCCCCACATCTACTGCCCCATGCCCAGTGTCCCCCCACCATCTACTGCCCCATGCCCAGTGTCCCCCCACATCTACTGCCCCATGCCCAGTGTCCCCCCACATCTACTGCCCCATGCCCAGTTTCCCCCCACATCTACTGCCCCATGCCCAGTGTCACCCCACATCTACTGCCCCATGCCCAGTTTCCCCCCACATCTACTGCCCCATGCCCAGTGTCCCCCCACATCTACTGCCCCATGCCCAGTTTCCCCCCACATCTACTGCCCCATGCCCAGTGTCACCCCACATCTACTGCCCCATGCCCAGTTTCCCCCCACATCTACTGCCCCATGCCCAGTTTCCCCCCACATCTACTGCCCCATGCCCAGTGTCCCCCCACCATCTACTGCCCCATGCCCAGTGTCCCCCCACATCTACTGCCCCATGCCCAGTGTCCCCCCACATCTACTGCCCCATGCCCAGTTTCCCCCCACATCTACTGCCCCATGCCCAGTTTCCCCCCACATCTACTGCCCCATGCCCAGTTTCCCCCCACATCTACTGCCCCATGCCCATGGTAGTGATTTATCTGTCTTCCTTCTGTCTAACACCTGCTCTCTCTTTACACACCGTACTACTGTACCATGTCCATGGTAGTGATCTATCTGTCTTCTTTCTGTCTAACACCTGCTCTCTCTCTACACACCGTACTACTGTACCATGCCCATGGTAGTGATCTATCTGTCTTCTTTCTGTCTAACACCTGCTCTCTCTTTACACACCGTACTACTGTACCATGTCCATGGTAGTGATCTATCTGTCTGCTTTCTGTCTAACACCTGCTCTCTCTTTACACACCGTACTACTGTACCATGCCCATGGTAGTGATCTATCTGTCTTCTGTCTAACACCTGCTCTCTCTTTACACACCGTACTACTGTACCATGCCCATGGTAGTGATCTATCTGTCTTCTGTCTAACACCTGCTCTCTCTTTACACACCGTACTACTGTACCATGCCCATGGTAGTGATCTATCTGTCTTCTGTCTAACACCTGCTCTCTCTTTACACACCGTACTACTGTACCATGCCCATGGTAGTGATCTATCTGTCTTCTGTCTAACACCTGCTCTCTCTTTACACACCGTACTACTGTACCATGCCCATGGTAGTGATCTATCTGTCTTCTGTCTAACACCTGCTCTCTCTTTACACACCGTACTACTGTACCATGTCCATGGTAGTGATCTATCTGTCTTCTGTCTAACACCTGCTCTCTCTTTACACACCGTACTACTGTACCATGTCCATGGTAGTGATCTATCTGTCTTCTGTCTAACACCTGCTCTCTCTTTACACACCGTACTACTGTACCATGCCCATGGTAGTGATCTATCTGTCTTCTGTCTAACACCTGCTCTCTCTTTACACACCGTACTACTGTACCATGTCCATGGTAGTGATCTATCTGTCTTCTGTCTAACACCTGCTCTCTCTTTACACACCGTACTACTGTACCATGTCCATGGTAGTGATCTATCTGTCTTCTGTCTAACACCTGCTCTCTCTTTACACACCGTACTACTGTACCGCCACCCAGAATGAATAAAACAGCTTGTGAGGTCGCTGTCAGATATTAGCTAAGCAATAAAAAGCTGAATGTTTGATAAGGTATATTCAGACAGTGATATTATTACATCGTTACATCAGCTAGTGTTTGAGGTTAGGGCCAAAGTTTGGTGTCACTTTGTCATTTCTCAGTATTGTAGGCCTACAGACAGTATCTGACAATATTGGATTTCATTCTGGTTTTGAATGAAATATCCCAGAAAAAAAGTTAATCTCATGTAGATTTCTCTCATCTCTTACTGTAAGTAGGCAGGTTGTTATTTATGGAATTGTATACATTTTTGTTCATAAGTTATTATTGTAATGTGCAATAATTCCATCAGTCCAAAGCCCCCTTAGTTCTATCTTCAACAACGCTCTTTATTTTTATCAGTCTGTCGCTTTCCCTGTTTCTCTCTCTCTGCTTCTCTCCCTCTGTTCCTTTTTGTCTTTGATTTCCATTAATCTTTTTTGAGGGCCTTATACAATCCATCTCCCCAGCCATGGGGTATTCCCTGGGGGTAAATTACTCTGGAGGCCTAGTGTGCCCTTGCACTGTATCAGATTGACCCTCGGCTTGTTTGCCATTTTGTATACTGCACTGTTTATTTAACAAGGAGCAGAGTGAGTGTGATTTCCAGGGACGGTCCCTCTGATAGTAGCTTTGACACCCTGCCTTGAATAATGACCCTCATTATGGAGCCTCTGACAGCTGCTGAAAGGCCTGATTTATGAATATGCTGGGTGCTGTGGAGCTGCTTGGAGCTGCCTGGGACTACATGGAGACCCTCTCCACTCATGCCTCTCACTGGCTCCCCTGGTCTTGCTCCTGGCTAGCTGGCTGGCTACTCCACCACCAGCACCCCTCACACACACACACACACACACACACACACACACACACACACACACACACACACACACACACACACACACACACACGTCCATGAAGATGTGTATATATGTGCACACACACATGAGAGCTGAGATGGAGGGAAGAAATGCAGAGAGATATGGGTCTAGGTCTGGCTGTATCCTAACCCTCTGAGCTTTTGTCTTAACATTGTAGTCAGGAATTGACATTGACAGTCATAAGTAATTGCTTCAAGCATTGGATTGGTAAGGAAAACACACACCAACACAACTACAGGTGAATGTAAAGTAGTAGCGTGGGTCTACCCTGAAAAGCGAATAAGTTCCCATGAAAGTTTTTATTTTATGTTATTTTATTTTATGTGCTGTTATGGAAGCTTCCGCGACACACTTCTGAAGAACTCCCTCCTCTACAACTTCATGTTTTTCTTTTTTGGTCAGTCCTTTATGAAATGTTAAAATCACCTGAGAGATTAACCCTATACATATGAACCCTTTTTAAAAATCACACATCAAAGGGTCCATAAATAAATGATGAGAGATATATTTCTTTTTTTTCCTGCCCCAGCAGAATCGATGAAGAAATGCATCTCTCCTACAGTAGGTGCTACAGTAGTTGAGCTTGCCGAGGCCTTGAGAAGAGATGCGGCAGCTAGCCTCCTGTTTGAGAGGTGGGATATCCAGCTATCCAGCGGATATGCATAAACACTAGACAGGCGGGCGAGAGCTGTGCCGCAGATAAAGCTGTACAAGCCTGTCAGAATCCAGCAGCTAGCCTAGTGATTTATGACCATCCCACCAAATCCACCACTAGCCTTTTGTTTACAGTGGAGATGGCCCTGTTTGACCAGCGCACTTACACACACACATGGATACACACACACACACACACACACACACACACACACACACACACACACACACACACACACACACACACACACACACACACACACACACACACACACACACACACACACACACACACACACACACACACACACACACACACACACACACACACACACACAATACCCTGTCAAAACAAAATTAGGCGAGCCAGGCTGTCCCCTCATTAGGGCCTTACTGTCAGGTAGGAGACAATACATAGCAGATGAGAACACACAGTTAGAGACACACACGGATACACACTATAGCACACACACACACTAGATGATGCACAACCAATGAGAACACACGCAGCCATCAGACAATAAGAAGGAATGGGTACAAAAGAAAGTGATAAACATGTCAATTTGTTGAATGTCTGTTGATAGGACACTGTCTGTTGTTTTTCGTCTGTGATATCCCCATTGTCCTGCTGGGGCCATACTGTATATGATTATGTCTCTCTCTCACCTAATATCTTTGGTCTCCCTTGGTCTATGGCAACCAGACTCGAGCGCAACTTGACTTTCCATACAATCTGAATTTCTTATATTCACAGCATGCAGTCTCAGAGATTCTCAAAGAACTGAATGATAAACTGTGCGGCTATCTGTAGAGAACTGCAGGTAACTGCCAAAATAAAGGAACCACCAACATGAAGTTCCTTAATAAAGGAAAGGGTCACCCATTTTGAATGTTATATTGTTTTTGTGCATGTCTGAGTGATGTTCTATCGATTCCCATGATTTCATGTGTATCTGAGTTATTGGCGTTCAAGCAGGCAGAAATCCGTCCCGTATGACGTAGCACTAAGATAAAATCTCTCTCACTACATTGGAAGTTAATAGGAATACAATTTTTAGATGGTGAAAACTGTCACGAATTCCGCCGAAGTCGGTTCATCTCCTTGTTCGGGCAGCGTTCGGCGGTCGACGTCACCGGTCTTCTAGCCATCGCCGATCCACCTTTCATTTTCCATTTGTTTTGTCTTGTTTTCTCACACACCTGGTTTACATTTCCCTCATTACTTGTTGTGTATTTAACCCTCTGTTCCCCCCCATGTCTGTGTGTGTAATTGTTTATTGTCAGGTTGGCACTCTTCTTGCTGGTTTGCCATCTCTGCAGGACACCAATCAGGCCTTTATGGTAGAGTGGCCATACGAAAGCCACGCCTCAGTAAAAGGCACATGACAGCCCGCTTTGAGTTTGCCAAAAGGCACCTAAAGGACTCTCAGACCATGAGAAACCCGATCGAACCTCTCTTAAGAGACTGAAAATAGCTGCGCAGCGACGCTCCCATCCAACCTAACAGAGCTTGAGAGGATCTGCAGAGAAGAATGGGAGAAACTCCCCGAATACAGGTGTGCCAAGCTTGTAGCGTCATATCCAAGAAGACTCAAGGCTGTAATCGCTGCCAAAGGTGCTTCAACAAAGTACTGAGTCTGAATACTAATGTAAATGTGATATTTTTTTATACTTTTTTTTATACATTTGCTAACATTTCTAAAAACCTGTTTAGAATTTTTTGTCATTATGGGGTATTGTGTGTAGATTGATGAGGGGAAAACATTTTAATCCATTTTAGAATAAGGCTGTAACTTGAAGAAATGTCGAAAAAGTCAAGGGGTCTGAATATTTTTCGAATACACTGTAACTAGCTACATTACATTCTGATATTGTCTTTGCTATTATTGTGTGTAGCTATGTTTGCTAGCCAGGCCATAGAGAGAGCATTGCATTGTGGATTTTGTAGTCGACTTGGCTGCAACAGATTTCCACAACAATTTCCCATGTTGCTACCAACCTTATTATAAAGCCAAAATTAAACATTTGTTCACAAAAAATATTATTCTCACATATTAGTGTTTTTTTAGAACTGTAAATTAAAGGAAGGAGTGGTTTTGGTTGGATTCTTCCTTTATTAGGGCATTTGGCCCCCCATGAGCTGCCAGAACAGCTTCAATGCGCATTGGCATAGATTTGACAAGTGTTTGGAACTATATTGGAGGGATGCGACACCATTCTTCTACACCATTCTTCAAGAATCTCCCATGTGTTCAATTGGGTTGAGATCTGGTGACTGAGACACACACACAGACACACACACAAACACACGCACTCACGCACGCACGCACGCACGCACGCACGCACGCACGCACGCACACACACACAGACACACAGACCCTTTAACCCCGCATGCTCATATGAGACCCCTCTTTCAAAGTCACTGAGATCTCTTCTAGCCATGGTAGCCAAAATTTGGGGCAACTGGGCATTTTTATACATGATCCTAAGCATGATGGGATGTTAATTGCTTAAGGAACTACAAATCAAATAAAAATGTATTTCTCATATGCGCTGAATACAACCGAAGTAGAT
This sequence comes from Salvelinus alpinus, assembly GCF_045679555.1. Classification (NCBI taxonomy): domain Eukaryota; kingdom Metazoa; phylum Chordata; class Actinopteri; order Salmoniformes; family Salmonidae; genus Salvelinus; species Salvelinus alpinus. The sequence goes on from NC_092122.1 coordinate 4,986,720, forward strand.
GTAATACTACGAGCCCTTTCCCAACAATGCAGAGTTAAGAAGTGAAAACATTTGAAAATAAAAATGTGAGATACTAACACAAAATAACAATAACGAGGCTATACAAGGAGTCCCGATACCGAGTCAATGTCCAGGGGTACTAGGTAGTTGAGTTACTATGTTATATGTAGGTAGGGGTAAAAGTGACTAGGCAATCAGGATTGATAATTAACAGAGTAGTAGCAGCATATGTGGAGAGTGTGAAAGTGTATGTGTGTGTGCGGTGTCAATATGCATGTGTATTTGTGTTTTGTGTGTGTGTATTGAAGTGTCATTGTAAGTTTGTGGCGCCGACGGCAAGTGATGCACGTCCTGTCTGGAAGCACCTGTTTTCCATATACTTTGTATCCATCGTTTTCTCAAGTGTTTCCTTTATTTGGGCAGTTACCTGTAGGTATGCACCAGTTCTGAGGGTTGTCAAATTATTGATACAATTATTTGTGGTTGTTTGCCTTTTTTACAGTAATGATTACTGTGGTGATGATGGCTGCAGCTCTTCCGTGGGACCAGAGTGGCTGTTACTGCATTGATGAATCCAGGGACACACAGAGATCTATCTGCATGCTTCTCTGATGTTCCTTTCTCTATATCTCACATTAAAAAGCCTGGATAAAAGGTAAGGAATATGCTTTATTAACTTTAAATATGCATGATGTTTCAGAGGAAAGTGCTGCAGCGTGACAGCAGGAATGTCCAAAAGCTTGACTACTTATTTTTCTATTTTTCAAGAACTGTAAATAATTGAAAACAGAGCGAATAGGCAAGAGGGTGGAGAAAGAGAGAAAAAAGACAAACTCTGCCACATTCTGCATAAACACGTCCTTATTAGTGACCCTGAATGCCCTGGGAAATAAAAACCAAAGTCGCACACAGACAGAGACGGGGACCTCGAGCTTTCTCTCTCACATGAACAATATTGCAGCCCTTGCATGAAGAAACAACTTTTGTCCCTTGTACAACAGTCGAGAGCTTATCCCCAGTGATTTGGACTTGTCACAGAGAGTCTAGAGTCAAAGGCTACGGTGATATGCCCTCTTGCTTTATCCCACAACACAGCAGCTCTCAGCCCCATTCAGGTGTCCATAACACCATTACAGCCTGACCCCGCAACAAGTAAAGACCAGGGCCCGGATTCACAAAACCTTAAGAAGACATTTCTTCTTTTTGGCCGACCCGACCAAATTCCCATAGAAATGTGAGTTATAGATCTGTCATTGAAAGCAAGTCTAAGACGCGGTAGATCTGTTCTATGTGTGTTTTTTCTATGCTTCCCGTTCTTATGTTTTGTTTTTGCGTCTTTTACTTTCGGGTTTGTACACCAGCTGAAAATACTGTATTTTTGGTTAAGGAAAATATGTTTTACACGGTTTAGATGGTACAATGATTCTCTACACTCTACTCGCTTGTTTTGTCACAAACTGAAATTAAGTGAACTATTAGAATTTTAGCAATCAGGAAATGGCAGAGCGATTTCTGCATTGTGCATCTTTAACTTTATTCTTAAGAAGAAACTTATGAAATAATGTTCGTGAAAATGTTCTTAAGTTTCTTCCTATGTTTCTTCCTAAGAAAATAGTTAAGAAATTCGAAAGTTTGGGGATTTCTTCTTGGAAATTCCAAGATTGCTAAAACCTTGTCTTAAACTCATGGAAAACTTCAACGGTGAGAAAATAAGCTAATGAAAACAATTGAACATGTTTAATTGACTCACAAACTTCGTCTGAAAGTTTCAGTATAGATTGTTTTAAATCCAAAGACATGAGATTCGAAATTGAGCTCAGGTGCATCCTGTTTCCATTGATAACCCTTGATGTTTCTACAACTTGATTGGAGTCCACCTGTGGTAAATTCAATTGATTGGATATGATTTGGAAAGGCACACACCTGTCTATAAAAGGTCCCACAGTTGACAGTGCATGTCAGAGCAAAAATTAAGCCATGAGGTGGAAGGCATTGTCCGTAGAGCTCCGAGACAGGATTGTGTTGAGGCACAGATCTGGGAAACGGTACCATTTTGTTCATTGGGGACCTTCAATGCTGCAGAAAAGTTTTGGTACCATTCCCCAGATCTGTGCCTCAACACAATCCTGTCTCGGAGCTCTACGGACAAATTCTTCCACCTCATGGCTCGGTTTTTGCTCTGACATGCACTGTGGTATCTTATATAGACAGGTGTGTGCCTTTCTAAAAAATGTACAATCCATTGATTTTACTACAGGTGGACTCCAATCAAGTCAAAATCAAATTAAATCAAATGTATTTGTCACATACACATAGTTAGCAGGTGTTAATGCAAGTGTAGCGAAATGCTTGTGCTTCTAGATGGTATAGCGTACAGTATATACATATGAGATGAGTAATGTAGGGTAAGTAAACATTATATAAAGTGGCTAGTGATAAATTGATTACATCAATTTTTCCATTATTAAAGTGGCTGGAGTTGAGTCAGTATGTTGGCAGCAGCCACTCAATGTTAGTGATGGCTGTTTAACAGTCTGATGACCTTGAGATAGAAGCTGTTTTTCAGTCTCTCGGTCCCCACTTTGATGCACCTGTACTGACCTCGCCTTCTGGATGACAGCGGGGTGAATAGGCAGTGGCTCGGGTGGTTGTTGTCCTTGATGATCTTTTTGGCCTTCCTGTGACATGGGTGGTGTAGGTGTCCTGGAGGGCAGGTAATTTGCACCCGTTGTGCAGACCTCACTACCCTCTGGAGAGCCTTCTGGTTATGGGAAGAGCAGCTGCCGTACCAGGTGGTGATACAGCCCGACAGGACGCTCTCGATTGTGCATCTGTAAAAGTTTGTGAGTGTTTTTGGTCACAAGCCGAATTTCTTCAGCCTCCTGAGGTTGAAGAGGCGCTGCTGCGCCTTCTTCACAACGCTGTCTGTGTGGGTGGACCATTTCATTTTGTCCGTGATGTGTACGCCGAGGAACTTAAAACTCTCCACCCTCTCCACTACTGTCCCGTCAATGTAGATAGGGGGCTGCTCCCTCTGCTGTTTCCTGAAGTCCACGATCATCTCCTTTGTTTTGTTGACATTGAGTGTGAGGTTATTTTCCTGACACCACACTCCGAGGGCCCTCACCTCCTCCCTGTAGGCCGTCTCGTTATTGTTGGTAATCAAGCCTACCACTGCAGTGTCGTCTGCAAACTTGATGATTGAGGTAGAGGCTGTTATGTTTGTTCCTTATATAATGATAAACCGGGGTGTAGGTTTAACTACTTTTAATGAACATATACTTCAGCTAGAAAACTCCATGTTTAGCCATGCAAGGCATTCTTCAAACATCTGCCTCCCGCCTAGCCTGCTGGGTAACGTAGTCTAAATGTTATTAACACATAACAACACAGAGGCGTGCATGGCCACGCAGTCGTGGGTGAACAGGGAGTACAGGAGAGGGCTCAGAACGCACCCTTGTGGTGACCCAGTGTTGAAGATCAGCGGGGTGGAGATGTTGTTACCTACCCTCACCACCTGGGGGCGGCCCGTCAGGAAGTTCAGGACCCAGTTGCACAGGGCGGGGTCGAGACCCAGGGTCTCGAGCTTAATGACGAGTTTGGAGGGTACTATGGTGTTAAATGCTGAGCTATAATCGATTAACAGCATTCTTACATAGGTATTCCTCTTGATCCTTGACTAGTCTCTCAAAGCACTTCATGATGACGGAAGTGAGTGCTACAGGGCGGTAGTCATTTAACTCAGTTACCTTAGCTTTCTTGGGAACAGGAACAATGGTGGCCCTCTTGAAGCATGTGGGGACAGCAGACTGGGATAAGGATTGATTGAATATGTCTGTAAACACACCAGCCAGCTGGTCTGCGCACGTGGCCGGGGATGCCGTCTGGGCCTGCAGCCTTGCGAGAGTTAACACGTTTAAATGTTTTACTCACGTTGGCTACAGTGAAGGAGAGCCCACAGGTTTTGGTAGCGGGCCGTGTCAGTGGCACTGTATTGTCCTCAAAGTGAGCAAAAAAGTTGTTTAGTCTGTCTGGGAGCAAGGCATCGTGATCCTCGACGGGGCTGGTTTTTCTTTTGTAGTCCGTGATTGACTGTAGACCCTGCCACATACCTCTCGTGTCTGAGCCGTTGAATTGAATTGCGACTCCACTTTGTCTCTCTACTGACGCTTAGCTTATTTGATTGCCTTGCGGAGGGAATAGCTACACTGTTTGTATTCGGTCATGTTTCTGGTCACCTTGCCCTGATTAAAAGCAGTGGTTCGCACATTCAGTTTTGCGCAAATGCTGCCATCAAGCCACGGTTTCTGGTTGGGGAATGTTTTAACTTCTCTGGGGTAGGTGAAGTATTTTCACTTCCGGATGAAAAGCGTGTCCAAAGTAAACTGTCTGCTACTCAGGCCCAGAAGCTAAGATATGCATAGTATTAGTAGATTTGGATGGAAAACACTCTGGAGTTTCTAAAACTGTTTGAATCATGTCTGTGAGTATAACAGAACTTATTTGGCAGGCGAAACCCCGAGGACAAACCATTCAGATTTAAATTTTTTGAGGTCACTCTCTTTTCAAAATGTTTTCATTGGGAATCCAGATTTCTAAGGGACCTTCTTGCAGTTCCTATCGCTTCCACTGGATGTCAACAGTCTTTAGAAATTAGTTGAGGTTTTTCCTTTGAGAAATGAAGAAGTAGCACTGTTCAGAATGAGGCTCGAGGGAAGTGTACTCTTTGTTAGAGGCGCGTGACCTGAAAGCTAGCTACACTTTGTTTTCCTCTGGTATTGAACACAGATCATCCCATCTTAAATATGATCGATTATTTACGTTAAAAAATACCTAAAGTTGTATTACAAAAGTAGTTTGAAATGTTTGGACAAAGCTTACAGGTAACGTATGAGATATTTTGTAGTCACGTTGCGCAAGTTGGAACCTGTGTTTTTCTGGATCAAACACATTTTGGATATATATCGACGGAATTAATCGAACAAAAGGACCATTTGTGATGTTTATGGGACATATTGGAGTGCCAACAGAAGAAGCTCGTCAAAAGTAAGGCATGAATTATATCTTTATTTCTGCGTTTTGTGTCGCGCCTGGAGGGTTGAAATAGGATTGTCTGTGTTTGTTTACTGGGGTGCTGTTTTCAGATAATTTACGGCTAAAGCATCGTTTGCTTTAGCCGTAAAGCCTTTTTGAAATCTGACATGTTGGCTGGATTCACAACAAGTGTAGCTTTCCTTTTGTGTATTGCATGTGTGATTTCATGAAAGTTTCATTTTTATCGTAATTTATTTGAATTTGGCGCGTCCCACATTTCCCGGAGAGGTTTTAATAGACGCTGTGGGTACAACATCACCGATGCAGTTGTTAATAAACTCGCACACCGAATCAGCGTATTCGTCAATGTTGTTGTTCGCCGCAATGCGGAACATATCCCAGTCCACGTGATCGAGGCAATCTTGAAGCGTGGAATCCGATTGGTCAGACCAGCGTTAAACAGACCTGAGTGCAGGTGCTTCCTGTTTTAGATTCTGTCTATAGGCTAGGTGCAACAAAATGGAGTCATGGTCAGCTTTTCCGAAGGGAAGGCGAGGGAGGGCCTTATATGCGCCGCGGAAGTTAGAATAACAGTGGTCTAGGGTTTTGCCAGCCCTGGTTGCACAATCGATATGCTGATAGAATTTGAGAAGCCTTGTTTTCATATTAGCCTTGTTAAAATCCCCAGCTACATTAAATGCAGCCTCAGGATATGTGGTTTCCAGTTTACATATAGTCCAATTGAAGTTCTTTCAGGGCTGTCGATGTGTCTGCTTGGGGGGGAATATACACGACTGTGATTATGATCGAAGAGAATTCTCTTGGTAGATAATGCGGTCGGCATTTGATTGTGAGCAATTCTAGGTCAGGTGAACAAAAGGACTTGAGTTCCTGTATGTTGTTATGATCACACCACGTCTCGTTAATCATAAGGCATACACCCCCGCCCTTCTTCTTACCAGAGAGATGCTTGTTTCTGTCGGTGCGATGCGTGAAGAAACCAGGTGGCTGTACCGACTCAGATAGCGTGTCTGGAGTGAGCCATGTTTCCGTGAAACACAGAACGTTACAGTCTCGGATGTCTCTCTGGAATGCTACCCTTGCTCGGATTTCGTCTACCTTGTTGTCAAGAGACTGGACATTGGCGAGTAGTATGCTCGGGAGCGGTGAGCGATGTGCCCGTCTACGGAGCCTGACCAGAAGACCGCTCTGTCTGTCCCTTCTACGGCGTCGTTGTTTTGGGTCGCCGGCTGGGATCCGATCCATTGTCCTGGGGGTTAGGCCAAACAGAGGATCCGCTTCGGGAAAGTCGTATTCCTGGTCGTAATGTTGGTGAGTTGACGTTGCTCTTATATCCAATAGTTCCTCCCGACTGTATGTAATAAAACCTAAGATTACCTGGGGTAACAATGTAAGAAATAACACATAAAAAAACAAAATACTGCATAGTTTCCTAGGAACTCGAAGCGAGGCGGCCATCTCTGTCGGCGCCGGAAGTATTTGTTGGAGATACATCTCAAGGATGATCAATGGAAACAGGATGCACCTGAGCTATATTTCGAGTCTCATAGCAAAGGGTATGAATACTTATCTAAATACGTTTTTTTAGTTTTTTAGTTTTTTATACATTTGCAAACATGTCTAAAAACATGTTTTCGCTTTGTCATTATGGGGTATTGACTTGCAAAGAAAAAGCCATATGTCAGACTGGCCAATAAAAATAAAAAATAAAGATGGGCAAGAGAACACAGACACTGGACAAAGGAACTCTGCCTAGAAGGCCAGCACCCCCGGAGTCGCCTCTTCACTGTAAACGTTGAGACTGGTGTTTTGCGGGTACTATTTAATGAAGCTGCCAGTTGAGGACTTTTGAGGCGTCTGTTTCTCAAACTAGACACTCTAATGTACTTGTCCTCTTGCATAGTTGTGCACCGGGGCCTCCCACTCCTCTTTCTATTTTGGTTATAGCCAGTTTGCACTGTTCTGCGAAGGGAGTAGTACACAGCGTTGTACGAGATCTTCAGTTTCTTGGCAATTTCACGCATGGAATAGCCATCATTTCTCAGAACAAGAATAGACTGACGAGTTTCAGAAGAAAGTTCTTTGTTTCTGGCCATTTTGAGACTGTAATCGAACCCACAACTGCGGATGCTCTAGATACTCAGCTAGTCTAAAGAAGGCCAGTTTTATTGCTTCTTTAATCAGAAAAACTGTTTTCAGCTGTGCTAACATACTTGCAAAAGGGTTTTCTAATGATCAATTAGCCTTTTAAAATGCTAAACTTGGATTAGCTAACACAACGTGCCATTGGAACACAGGAGTGATTGTTGCTGATAATGAGCCTCTGTACGCCTTTGTAGATATTCCATAAACAATCAGCCGTTTCCAGCTACTATAGTCATTTACAATATTAGCAATGTCTACACTGTATTTCTGATCAATTTGATGTTATTTTAATGGAACATTGTGCTTTTCTTTCAAAAACAAGGACGTTTCTAGGTGACCCCAAACTTTTGAACGGTAGTGTATATAATACCATAAGGCTGTATGTATTTTTAGATATAGGCCTATTGTTAAAGTGTATTTTTGTATCAATATATATGTATATATCTACACCATCTATATTGCAAAAATACACACATCTTTAAGCTACGTATTAGTTTTGAGGTAATAAACATTTTTACATTTTAGTCATTTAGCAGACTTACAGGAGCAATTAGGGTTGTCACCTGTCAGGGCAATGAGATTGAGATTGTAACCTCATATAAATATCTTGGAATTTTAATTGATGACAGCCTCTCTTTTAAATTCCATATTCAACAATTTACAAAAGAAATTAGGCTGAAATTGGGATTTTATTTTAGGAATAAGAACTGTTTTTCTGTTGAAGCCAGAAGGAGGCTAGTATCAGCTACATTTATGCCTTTACTAGACTATGGGAATATTTTATATATGAATGCTTCCGCTCAGTGTTTGAGATCAATTGACACCCTTTACCATGGCACTTTGAGATTTATTTTAAACTGCAAAACCCTTACGCACCACTGCACTTTGTATACCAGGGTTGGCTGGCCTGCTCAGTCACTGGTATACTTTTATTTACAAAGTCATTTTGGGTTTACTACCTTTTTCTTTGGGCATTTATATTGTTCAAAAATGTTGTGGGTACTCTCTTCCTTCGCTGGACTTTAATCCTGCTAACTGTTCCAAATGTCCGAACTGAATTTGGACATTTCCATGCGCAATCGTCATGGAACATCTTACAAAATACTTTTAAGCTGGAAGAATTTGTCCCAATTGGTATTTTTAAATCACTGATGAATGACCTTGAGACTGATTCCCTGACCTGTCAATGTTTGTAATTTGCTGTTTTTGATTTTGTTATACTGTGTGAATTCAATGGTTTTTACTAGATTACTTGTAGTTGTTCATGTTGTTTGTCTGTAATTTTTGTAATGACTTGGTGCTGCCTATCTTGGACAGGACGCTCTTGAAAAAGAGATTTTAAATCTCAATGAGCCCTTCCTGGTTAAATAAAGGTTAAATGAATAAAATTAGGGTTAAGTGCCTTGCTCACAGGCAGATGGATAGATTTTCCCCCTAGTCTGCTCAGGGATTTCAACCAGCGACCATTCAGTTACTGGACGAACGCTCTACCACTAGGCTACCATCCGCTAGTATAGTCAAGGAAGCATTTAGCGAAATATATTGACGCACTCCACATACCAAGACCATTGCCAAATAAGTTAATGGATTTCATACTGAATCTCTCCCTTGCGATGACATTCTCTAGGTGGCTCTACATCATGATTTCAATGCTAGAGTTGAATTGCTATGGGCAAAAAGAGGTAGATGTACTACTAAAAAAACAAAATATATAATTTTTGCAATGAACTGTCAAAACGATGACCAAAGCTGTTATAGACTGGCTGTGTGTGTGTAACTGGTGTGAAATGGCTAGCTAGTTAGCGGTGCGCGCTAGTAGCATTTCAGTCGTCGATGTCACTCATTCTGAGATCATGAAGTAGAGCCGTGGCTTTGTTGGAGCAATAGGTAACGGTGCGTCGAGGGTAACTGCTGTCGATGTGTTCAGAGGTTCCCTAGTTCAAGCCAAGACTGGAGAGAGGGAAGAAAGCAGAACTGTTACATGTGGGTGTGTGTTCAAATAGGATTTGTCACATGCACCGATTACAACAGGTCTAGTAGACCTTGCAGTGAATTCCTTACTTACAAGCCCTTAACCAACCATGCTGTTTTAAGAAAAGTAAATGTTTAAGTAACAAATAAATGTAACAAATAATTTAAGAGCAGCAGGAAAATAACAATAGCGAGGCTATATACAGAGTCAATGTGCGGGGGCACCGGTTAGTCGAGGTAATTGGGGTAATATGTAGGTAGAGTTAAAGTGACTATGCATAGATAATAAACAGAATAGCAGCAGCGTAAAAGAGGAGGGGGATGCAAATAGTCTGGGTAGCCATTTGATTGGCTGTTCAGGAGTCTTATGGCTTGGGGGTAGAAGCTGTTAGGAAGCCTTTTGGACCTAGACTTGGCGCTCCGGTACCGCTTGCCGTGCGGTAGCAGAGACAACAGTCTATGACTAGGGTGGCTGGAGTCTTTGACAATTTTTAGGGCCTTCCTCTGACACTGCCTGGTATAGACATCCTGAATGGCAGGAAGCTTGGCCCCAGTGATGTACTGGGCCGTACACACTACCCTCTGTAGTGCCTTGTGGCCGGAGGCCGAGCAGTTGCCATACCAGGCAGTGATGCAACCAGTCAGGATCCTTTCGATGGTGCAGCTGTAGAAACTGAGGACACATGCCGGATCTGAGGACCCATGCCAAATCTTTTCAGTCTGCTGAGGGGGAATAGGCTTTGTCGTGCCCTCTTCACAGCTGTCTTAGTTTGTTTGGACCATGATAGTTTGTTGGTGATGTATACACCAAGGAACTTGAAGCTCTCAACCTGCTCCACTACAGCCTGTCGATGAGAATGGGGGTCTGCTCGGTCCTCCTTTTCCTGTAGTCCACAATCATCTCCTTTGTCTTGATCACGCTGAGGGAGAGGTTGTTGTCCTGGCACCAAACGGCCAGGTCTCTGACCTACTTCGTATAGGCTGTCTCATCGTTGTCGGTGATCAGGCCTAACACTGTTGTATCATCGCCAAACTTGGTTTTGATGGTTTTGGAGTCTGAGCTGTAGTCAATGAATAATATTATCACACATCTGTTATTTTTGTCCACGTGGGAAAGGGCAGTAGAGATTGCATCATCTGCGGATCTGTTGGGGCGGTATGCAAATGGGAGTGGGTCTAGGGTTTCTGGGATAATGGTGTTGATATGAGCCATGACCAGCCTTTCAAAGCACTTCATGCCTACAGACGTGAGTTACCTTAGTGTTCTTGGGCACAGGGAGTATGGTGGTCTGCTTGAAACATGTTGGTATTACAGATTTAGTCAGGGACAGGTTCAAAATGTCAGTGAAGACACTTGCCAGTTGGTCAGCGCATGCTCGGAGTACACGTCCTGGTAATCTGTCTGTCTTGTGAATGTTGACCTGTTTAAATGTCTTACTCACATCGGCTGTGGAAAGAGTGATCGCAGTCCTCCGGAACAGCTGATGCTCTCATGCATGTTTCAGTGTTACTTGCCTCAAAGCATGCATAGAAGTAATTTAGCTCGTCTGGTAGGCTCGTGTCACTGGGCAGCTCTCGGCTGTGCTTCCCTTCGTAGTCTCTAATAGTTTGCAAGCCCTGCCACATCCGACGAGCGTCAGAGCCGGTGTAGTACGATTCAATCTTGGTCCTTCTTTATAGACTGTGTATTCGTTATGGACTGTCTCTCTCTCTGTGTGTGTGTGTGTGTGTGTGTGTGTGTGTGTGTGTGTGTGTGTGTGTGTGTGTGTGTGTGTGTGTGTGTGTGTGTGTGTGTGTGTGTGTGTGTGTGTGTGTGTGTGTGTGTGTGTGTGTGTGTGTGTGTGTGTGTGTGTGTGTGTGTGTGTGTGTGTGTGTGTGTGTGTGTGTGTGTCTCAAAGCTACAGTTGAAGTTGGAAGTTTACATACACTTAGGTTGGAGTCATTAAAACTCGTTTTTCAACCACTCCACCAGTTTCTTGTTAACAAACTATAGTTTTGGTGAGTCAGTTAGGACATCTACTTTGTGCATGACACAAGTAATTGTTCCAACAATTGTTTACAGACAGATTATTTCACTTATAATTCACTATATCACAATTCCAGTGGGTCAAAAGTTTACATACACTAAGTTGACTGTGCCTTTACACAGCTTGGAAAATTCCCAAAATGATGTCATGGCTTTAGAAGCTTCTGATAGGCTAATTGACATCATCTGAGTCAATTGGAGGTGTACCTGTGGATGTATTTCAAGGCCTACCTTCATTCTCAGTGCCTCTTTGCTTGACATCATGGGAAAATCAAAAGAAATCCGCCAAGACCTCAGAAAATAATTGTAGATCTCCACAAGTCTGGTTCATCCTTGTGAGCAATTTCCAAACGCCTGAAGGTACCACGTTCATCTATACAAACAATAGTACGCAAGTATAAACACCATGGGATCACACAGCCGTCATACCGCTCAGGAAGGAGACGCGTTCTGTCTCCTAGAGATAAATGTACTTTGGTGCGAAAAGTCCAAATCAATCCCAGAACAACAGCAAAGGACCTTGTGAAGATGCTGGAGGAAACAGGTACAAAAGTATCTATATCCACAGTGAAACAAGTCCTATATTGACATAACCTGAAAGGCCGCTCAGCGAGGAAGAAGCCGCTGCTCCAAAACTGACATAAAAAAGCCAGACTATGGTTTGCAACAACACATGGGGACAAAGATCGGACTTTTTGGAGAAATTTTCTCTGGTCTGATGAAAAAAAAATAGAACTGTTTGACCATAATGACCATCGTTATGTTTGGAGGAAAAAGGGGGATGCTTGCAAGCCGAAGAACATCATCCCAACCGTGAAGCACAGGGGTGGCAGCATCAAGTTGTGGGGGTGCTTTGCTGCAGGAGGGTCTGGTGCACTTCACAGAATAGATGGCATCATGAGGGAGGAAAAATATGTGTATATATTGAAGCAACATCTTAAGACATCCGCCAGGAAGTTAAAGCTTGGTCGTAAATGGGTCTTCCAAATGGACAATGACCCCAAGCATACTTCCAAAGTTGTGGCAAAATGGCTTAAGGACACAACAAAGTCAAGGTATTGGAGTGGCCATCACAAAGCCCTGACCTCAATCCTATAGAAAATGTTTGGGCAGAACTGAAAAAGTGTGTGAGCAAGGAGGCCTACAAACCTGACTCAGTTACACAAGCTCTGTCAGGAGGAATGGGCCAAAATTCACCCAACTTATTGTGGGAAGCTTGTGAAAGGCTACTCAAAACGTTTGACCCATGTTAAACAACTTAAAGGCAATGCTACCAAATACTAATTGAGTGTATGTAAACTTCTGACCCACTGGGAATGTGATGAAAGAAATAAAAGCTGAAGTAAATAATTCTCTCTACTATTATTCTGACATTTCACATTCTTAAAATAAAGTGGTGATCCTAACTGACCTAAAACAGGGACATTTTACTCGGATTAAATGTCAGGAATGAGTTTAAATGTACTTGGCTAAGGTGTATGTAAACTTCCGACTTCAACTGTAATTACAGTAGGCTATTTAAATGGAGTTGCACACTATATACAAGCTCCCAGTAATTTATTGGGTAAACCACTAACGTTTCAGCATCACTGTGCCTTCTTCACATCTTAGTGTTATTAGTAGGGGGATTCCCACCAGCATGATGCACTGCACTACCCACCAAAGCTTCCCACGGTAATGTAAATAGATAAATACATAAATACATAAATGGACCATGCAAAGCTGGCAGCATCGTTCTTTGTAGTCCCTTCTGATTTACCAGTGAAGCTGAAAATCAGCTTTGCTGCCTGCTACAGCTAATGTGTCAAGCCCAGTGCTATTTCATCCCCTCTCTCTCTCTCTCTACCAAATGAGTGACGTAAAATGTTTTTTATCGTGCATGTTATTTGCCCTTTATCATTTTATACGCCGGGAAGTTGTTCATCATCTCTACCTCGCCCGGCTAGGCTAAGCACTATTTAAATCCAAAACGGGTCCAAATGAATAAACAGCATGTATTTACCCAGCATCATTGCCTTGTCATGTCGGCCTGGCAATGCTAATGGGCCTGCTGACTGTGGCTCTATTTACGAGTGCCATTTCAGTTCTGTTATTTATTATTGGCCTAATAATAAGTACGTCGCCCTTGCTTCATTATCTCTCTCACTACAGTCGCCTCTCCCTTTCTCTTGATGAATCGTCGTCTTCCTGAATTTTAATTGAACAAAAATAATGTGCCATTATAGCCGAACTGTAGTAATCCCATCAAAGTCTGTCCTTCACGCTCCTCTTACAATGATGTATTAACACGAGGACCACTGATAAACGAAGGCCGCACGTTGTTTAGACTGTACTCAGGGGCAATTTCTATACATTTTCTCTCTTCTTCAGCAGCAGTTGCTTTCGCATTTGTATTTTTTTGGGGTTCTCTTCCACAGACAGAATTTCTCAATTTATTTCAAAATCGGCTGCTTTTAATTTAACACCCTAGTAAGTGTGAGAATGTGGCGTTCAAATTGCTATTGCTATGAATAGACCAAGACAGGAGCTCCTGTTGTAGATGATGCGATTCCCACTGGAAACCTCAATAAAACCATTTATCAGAATGATACACAAGGCATACTGTAGAATTGTGTGCCTATATACTCAAATTGGAGCATAGACATGCTCGTTAGTGTTAGACTTTATCTGTTTTTGTAGCTGGTACATGGAGTCTATTAGTTAGTTAGGATAACTACCTTCACATAGAGTAGATGGGTATTGAGGTGAGTATTAGCGGTGATCTGTGCTATCCATGGTATCCGATGCAGTAAAGCGTCTCAGGCTTTTTTTTGGGCAGGTTGGGTAATCAGGATCCCTCTCTGCATCTGCAGCCTGTCACCCTTGTAGCTCTACCCCCATCTACATCCTTTACTAAATTGCAGCAACAGCCAAACCCGTACAATGATAAAACGGCACGCTTCAAGAAGCCAAACCAGGATGGCCAAATTACCGGCAGCTCGGCACCAGTAGCATCGTGCACCGCGCATACGTTGTCTTAGAGAAGGCATGTGAGACACGCTTGTCTTTCCCGCTTGAGCGGGTAGATTATTTTCAGGTATCAGCAGCCCCGATACATGGGGATTATTTCTGTCCAAATAGAGTTGTCAGTTTGGAAACTCCAGATGCAATCATTTCACCGGGAGGATAATTATAGGATCAAACGCACGTTGCTGTGAAAAGCTGCCGTGGGATGAGCAATCACTCACTAATGATGGATTTCACATGGAGGAATGTGAACGAGGTGTTGCCGCAAACCATCTCTTCAGTCTCTCCCTATACTATACTTCAGCCTGCGCTTTAGTATTGTTCTAATAGCAGTCTGCCCATGGTGGTTGACCTGGTGACACTGGATTATTATTGTATGCTTGGACAAGCCTACCTATGAGCTCTGACAAGGGAAGTCAAGAGAGCCGGCTATGCATGATCTGTTGGCCTTTACCAGCCTGCTAAAAATGTCCCAACCGTGGGCTGACCTTTGGGTCAAGAGCTCTTGATAGTTGATCTGATCGCCCAGTTTCTCCAAATGCTGTGTGTCTTTCCGCTTGATTGATCAAATCAAATCAAATGTATTTATATAGCCCTTCTTACATCAGCTGATATCTCAAAGTGCCGTACAGAAACCCAGCCTAAAACCCCAAACAGCAAGCAATGCAGGTGTAGAAGCACGGTGGCTCGGAAAAACTCCCTAGAAAGGCCAAAACCTAGGAAGAAACCTAGAGAGGAACCAGGCTGTGAGGGGTGGCCAGTCCTCTTCTGGCGGTGCCTTGATTGATGAAATCAGAAATCAATCAGTCATCATAGGACAAAATGAGTCGATGAGGATTAAGATGAGTTGGATTGAATGTCTACTTTTCTTTCATTATCCTGCACATGGTGAAAGTAGATGAATTACCTGCATATCGCCTGTCTTGCTACCTGCCAATGCAAAAGAAAACAAAACGCATCTAATAAGTATTCCAAGGAAAAAACTGAAGACACATTGATAGATTGATCGATGCCACGTCTGCACTGCTTTGTTTTATGATCAGCTTGCCTCGTGCACCTCTCCTTCCCAATAACCATCACTTATCCTCCCCATGCACTCCCCACTGAATAGTTCTCCTCAACACAGCATACAGCTCCGGGTCTGCAAAGGTCACACAATTAAACGGATAGGCCTTGTGTTCATGTCACAGAATGATGATGTATCACTCTGGGCCGGCTGTACCTGGCACACTGCGAGTATGAATATGATTTTCAGAGATCATTAAAAATTGAACAGCATGACCTAATTACCAGCTTGCTATTCAGATTCCGAGGCACTATGGGTAACCTCATCTGGAATCAATTATAATTACATGTTTTGCTGCTTTATCAATCAATATGGAACGAGGGGTAGTATCGCTCTAGCTCAAGATTTACTGTACTTTGAATGATGAGATACCAGTCGATGTTTGTGTACTGTGTGTTGTGTTGAGTCCAGGCAATGTCTTCTTCTTGTTTGCGATGGGGAGGTGAGAATGGAGTGTTGTAGTGCTAGGAAGTGGTTCGAGTGTGTTTGGTGTGTACGGTCTGTGACAGGGAAAGAGCCGTAGATGCCTCTGGGGGCGCTGATCCACTGTGCCTGCTAAGGACTGTGGGTAGCGGAGAGGGACATGAGTGCAGTGCATAACAGATTAAAGCAAAAGCTATTCTTTCTTTCTTACATTTTTTTTCTTCTTTTTAAACCCCACCTTTTTCTTTATTTGGCTCGCCAATCGGTGACCGCTAGTCTTCTCGGGACCACCGGTAGAGAGAACTATCCATAAATACAGAGAGACACTCTGGAAAAGGCACATTTCACTCTTCGTTATCGTCATGTTAAATCCACTCCCCCCAAGCGTATAGGCGGCTTTTCTCATTCACCAAATTGATCATACCGTAACCGAGTTACAAACAAACAGGGGACATTAGCATGATTATCTGTGTTGCAAAGTGTTGTCGGTATCTCTGACTGAAGTTATAAAACCTGGGGGCTGTTCGTGTCTTTGTGCATTGATTTAACGCTTGCGAAAATGAATTGCAAATCAATTGGATTACCGAGAGGCACAGTGAACGAGACGCCACAACTCTGGAGCTGTTGTGCTTTCCATTCATCGTGATATACAGGCCTGGAAACAGGGAAAGGATTTCCATCACACTGCTTGTGGAACTGTTCCATTGTCGCAACACTGAATAATAAGTAGTCACTGATTTGTGCTGATGATTTAGGGAGGTTTTGTCGTACTTTTACGGCGTTTTTGGCTCTGTATACCATGACGGAGGTTTGCTGAGTCATTTTGTGAAGTGATGTGCTTGATTAATGGCTAGTAAAATAAGTCATTATTGTATTAGTTTTCCTAGACCATTTCAAGAAGATGCCTCTTGGCATTTAGTTCGAGAAGAACACATCTTAGGATGACATGACACTCAGTCTGTGAAATAAGATGACGTAACAGTATGATGACGTAATGCAGTGCCCAACCTTTGGATGCCTTTTCTTTACCCAATATCGCCTTGTTAATTAACCTCTTAGCCCAGGTTGTTTGTCAGACTTCCATTGGTACTGAACTTACGAACGACTCTTGAACTCTCACTTCATCATTGGCTTGTGTTCCGCTGTTTGACGAGAGCGTTTGAATCAGTTTCCCCAGTCAAGCCAGAGCCATATGATAAACATTTATCCACCAGGCCCCAGATCCTACACTTGGAATCAATAACAACTGTTGCCATGAACTAATCAGATTGCCTTTCGGATCATGTAATTACCGTTTAATATCCCATCACCGGGAACACTGGAGTAGACAGGCTGCCAGCTTCTGATTCCCCCCAGCTCGCCTCGCTGTCATGCGAGCTTTGTTTACATCCACACAAACTGACTGACCGCAGGACAGGACGCGAGCCCTGGCCGGATGACACAATGGGTTCACTCGGCAGTCATATGGTACCTCGGAGAGATGACGGGGCTTTGAATTCAGATCAGATTTCTGTTTAGATTGTGATGGAGAGGGAGGGAGCGAGAGAGAGGGGAAAGTAGAGGAGGAAAGGAGAGAGAGAGAGAAATTGGGGTGGAGGGGATGAGGCAGTGTAAAAGTCCGTCCCTAAGATGTCCTAAAACAAAGGCCCATAACACTGAGTGGGACATGGAGTCTGCTACACACTGTTGTCTTTATTTCCATCACAGGCCTCACCACAGGACAGAGCTGCTGTGCCTTGAGTCTGAGGCTTGAATAAGAATTGAATAGTTCCTTATGAATGATGATGCGCTGGGCCACTGGAAGCAGACTTGTTTGTTAACAACACAGCCCTGGTCTGGTCTGGGACGTCTCAGAATTCCTTCTGTAAACCAGGCCAGACAGTAACAGTATGTCTGTGGTAAATACATCAGCCTAAAAGTCTCTACTGCACCGCAGCGCTTTGCGGTGTTCCGTCCTCAGACTCAAAACCATGTGGCCATAATGTGATAGTATTCTGTATCATGTGCCTTGGGTGAAACAAATTGATGTTCAAGTCTTATGCCTATAGGTTCAGGAGTTTTTCAGGACGCTGTCTAGCTTTCTTACTAGAACTGCATACTGTGTACTAATTGTACTACATACTAGGCTCCGTCCATAATGAGAATGCCTTATCTAGTACACAGTCGCGTTGATTCATGCCATTGGTTCATTTTTGTACACCATTTACACCATTTTTGCGTCACCATTTCTGATCATCAGCTGTTGTCAAACATACGTAGGTCTCGAAAGACGACTCTCTCCCTCAATAGTGTGCAGCGGATTCTACGACGTGAAAAGTTGAAATTAGTATGACATCCTAGCATTTAAAGCATAAAACATTTCAAAAATGTCATATACTGTAAAACAACATTTTGCATACCCAAAATGCTTTTTTCGGGCATGGCCTAGGTCCTAGTTGGAGTCAATATTAGACCTAGTTAGAGCATATTGTGTTTTCCTGGTCAGGTCATGTGCTCAGGGAAAAACTCCTGGCTCTCTCTATCCGATGTTAATCTTGCCTTGCTCTTGTTGACTTCATTGAAATCAGAGGAACCGTAACAACCTTCCCTGCAGGGGTGTACAGTAGAAAGGGCCTAGAGAGGCCTCCTGCTGACTGACTGAAGCCAGACCATTGGGATTAGTAGGCTCTGTGTGGTTTTTGACTGGCTGTTGAAAGCTCCTCGTTATTCGGTTCGATTTTTTTTGTATGTGTATTGTAATTAGTTCTCGTTATAAGAACCCCTCCTTGATTATTATATGAGGGTCCATTATTAAAATGAACCGCCACGTTCTGACTGGAAAACCCACGTCAAGGCCTGTGTTCAGTACCCTGTCATTAATGTCACCGTCCCCGCTCTTATCCTGCTATTTGTCCCCTATTAAAAAAAAGTGACTGGAAGGATGGCTAGTCATTCGCTTTTATTGTATGTGGTAATGTACACTATTAAGTGGCAGCATAACGAAACAAACCTTTGATTAAATGTATTTAAATCACAAAGAAACAGCAAGATCTCTCCTCTCCTCTCCTGTTAAGAAGGGCCTCATTGTGCTACGGTAGCTACCTGTGCTACCGCGCTGCCTTTTAGCGCCTGTGGTTTCGTGAAACGTTTTTCTTTTCGAAGAACGTCGCTTGTTCTAAGGACTCTCACGAGGCAGGACCCCGAGATTAAATCCAGCCATCTATAATAAAGTATAACGCTATATTATTTTTGTCATCATTACTGATTCCACTGTGCTAAGGCTTGGGTGGATTATAATGATTTAAAATGGGTTCTATGTACAAAAGGGAGAAAATGGAGGATTGGAGGATCACCCACATGAATTATTATGGTCTTTGTTTCATTATTACTTTCTAAAACATACATTATTAGTCTTCTTGGGTTGATCAAATCTTAATATGTGAAGGTAATGTTAATTAAAAGGCCTTATAAAGTAAAACCATAACCAGCCATATTTTACATTTACAGTATTAATGTTGGTTTCTGTTGTCTTGCTGTCAAAATACCAAATTGCCAGAATTTGAATAATATTTGTACCTAAAGGTAATCGGGAAAGATATGATTGAAAAGGAAAATAAAAGCAAAATAAACCGCTTTAGAAATCCTATCCAGGCATCCATCCATCCATAGAATTCAAGAGTGCCGTTCAGCCATGCCAAGAAAGGCGTGCAAATCTATGTAAGTATCTCACTGTTTGCATAATAGATTCGAAATTAGCATTTTTGTTCATTTTCCATGTATGCACAGCGCCTGGAAGAATAACACTCCATGCATATCAGATCAGCCTGCTTACAATTTTGCGCAGTATATTATTTGACAATCTAAAATGTGTAATTTGCATGAAATTGCTTAATTAAAACACAGTCACTAGGGGTATTAATGTCTTTGTCTGGCGGTGAAGTGGAGGGGTAGGCAGAGCAGGGGAGATGTAAAACGCTGTCAGATAGGACTGTCATTAGAGAGCCATAGGAAACGGCGCCTGCCCGGCCGCACGGCGCCTTGAATGGTGTGATGGCGTGATGAAGAGGATAAGACCTGCCCAGCTAATTTGGGTTAGACTGGTAAACGAAGGCTATTGCACTGCAATGATACCAAAAGGAGGGAGGAAAGGGGAGAGGAGGGAGGGGAGGAAAGAGGAGGGAGGGAGATGGAGAGTGAAGGATGGACGGATGAGATAGAGGGGGGGTCTGGACCCTTCTGGCTCGGTGCCATCCCTGGTATCAGAGTTGTCCTTAGGGTGACACGCAGCAGCTTGTGTAATAACACCAGATATACAGTATGAGAACGTACAGATATTTAATTCACTGTTATCATGTTTGTCAGTTTACATTGCTCATTAGGTTGTCATGGTGTACTGTATGGATTTGTGCCATGTATAATTCCTTGTATGAATTTTGACTGTAACTGTTTAGTAAGACTTCATTGATTGACTGTATATATTGTTTCCCTAGTACTATATGCATATAATATAGCTAGAATTTAAATGGTATGGAGACTATTACGATTGGTTTTACCACCAAATCTATGGGAGAATCCACAATGTGGGCAGTGAATCGAAAAACACGAATTAAGGACTTATTGTCCGTTCTTTAGTCGAACGTAGTACTGGATGTCATTACAGTGGAGGAAAGGGCAGAGCAAGATGAAAGATGAAATGGAGATTTAGAAATATACACAGGGAAAAAGTCTTGGCGGAGCATGACAGAGAGTGAGATGAAATATGTTTTTTTTTTACAGTTTGAGCAGGTCGGCTGTGTAGTATGCTGAGCTGTACCCTTTGTCTTAAATATCAAAGGCAACACGGACACGTTAACATTTCAATAATTCCACAACCACAGAAGAAGATAGAAGGGCACAATGAAAGAAGAGACCGAATGGGTGTGAAGTAGCACATATCAAAATAAAGGGCGAGGGAGAAAGAGAGAAAGAGGGCTTTTTCCATCCCTCCCTCACTCCAGTGCCTTTGCTGTGAACTGGTTCAGATTCACAGCCCTTGTACCATTCAGGAGATACAAAAGCGCTGTGTGGCGCTGTGCAGTCGAGGCCTAATTAAAATCCTTTAACGGACTGAGCGAGAGAGAGGTGGGGAGAAAGGAGAAGAGGGAGAGAGCGGGAGAGAGGTGGGGGGAGAGAGAGAGGCGAAAGAGAGGGAGAGGGGAGAGAATGAGAGCTAGAGGGAGTGAGGAGAGAACAAAACGAGAGAGAAGGGGAGAGAGAGAATGGCACACATTCAGGGGCCAGGCAGGTTCAGGAGGGGCCCTGTCAGCAGGCAGCAGAGGGGAGGTAGGTGTGCAGGCTGGGCTCCACACTGCAGACAGCTGCTCAGTGAGCTGGCTGGCCCCGGCCCTGACAGCCCTTTGCAGTGCTGCTGAAGCCACAACGCCCAATTTCACACACACACGCTAATTGGTCCTTTGATGTGATGTCCCTTGAAAAAGTGGTAGAGAGATGGAATTTGGAGGATCCAGTGGTTCCCAGTGTTTATTTGCTGTGTTTTTTTCTTCTTCTGTTAGCTTGAACCTAGCTACCGCATGTCATCCCACTGTTAGCTCGCATCATGGCTTCTCTTCGCAGGGTCATAACTTCTGACTCATTTTCCGTCACTCATTTCCCCAGCTGAACGGAACACGGAGTGGGAAGGCCAATCAGTGTGTGTGTGTACGTGTGTGTGCATGTTCTGTGTGATGCAACTGTGTGTGTGTGTGTGTGTGTGTATCAGCTTGTGTACCTGTACTTTAGCAATCAGACTGTAGCAGACAGCGGTGTGGTGAACTCCCTGCCACCATCACTGATCAAATGGAACAACAAGGACAACTCCTGCTAATGCAGGGAGCTGTTTAGCAGCCGGGCCTCCTTTTGAAATGATGATGATAATGGATTCAGTTCCGCTCATTAATGGAGTCCGAGTGCTCATTAGAGCCCACAAACAAGCTGGCCTGTCAGCCACTGGAAATGCCAAGTGCCCCTACCTACCTACCTACCGCCACCATCTCTCTATTTGTTTGAGGAGGACCATGCCCCTCTCTGTGCTCCAGACCTCCGCCCCTCCAGCCCTGCCGACCTCCTCCGGCATCAAAGCAGAGGGAGGCCAAGGAAGCCCCATTGCAGGCCCTCAACACCACCTCCTCTCTTCACCCCCTCTCCTCCTCCTCTCAGGGTGTCAGGGCTGCACAGGATCAAGAGGGTTGAAATGGATTCCCTTTTTTCTGTCCCTTTAGCCTTGTATTCAAAGCCTTTCAAAGCCTGGAGCACATGTTTGCACCTGCTGAGCAATCGAGGAGAGTGATATTTACTGGATTTACCATTTCCTATGCACAGTTGTTGTTCATTTGTCATTTCCCATTGCAGGCTGTAGTTTTGGAAAATAAAAACTCCATTGTAACGAAATGAGGGTTAAAAAAAAGATGAGAATTCTTAGAAATGTATTCTCTGTTGTTCATTCTGCCATTTTGACTCTTCTCTCCTGTGTTTCTGAGTCACGTGTGTGATAATGACGGAGGCCAGAGGAGGTTCCATTGCTCTGACCCTCCTGCACCTCTGTCTTCCCTCCTCACACTAACGGTGACACCAGAGAGGCAGGCCACTCCCTCCCTCTCCTGACTGCGTCACTACAATCTCCTCTCAACGAGTAGGACACCAAGGTGTCCATTACTGTACATCACAGGGGATTGCAGGGTCAAGACAATATCTTAAGCATTTTTATTTGTATTTTCTTTACACGAAGTTGCGTCACAGTATTTGTTGTGTTCCGGTATATCTGATCCTGTAGTCTGGTATTAATCAGCTTCTCTATACCGCGTGTTGTTTGACAGAGAGACGTTATGTTCACAGTGCCTCTGCCTCTGCATTGATGGCTCTTTGGGGTTTTCGACTGGGTGTCTGTCAAGCACTTTGTGACAGCTGCTGATGCGTTTGATTGATTCCTGAACATTTTCGTCGTCGTCACATGATGATCTTCTATCAACAATTTGACCCATTGCTGTTGGATCAAACATGTTTTATGTTATAAGTAGTGCAGGTTGTGGTGAAAGCAGGCTGCTTCCCGAATTGACTGCCTTCACCTCATTGTGGCAAATCAGTTCCGTAGAAGATGAAGACATGGATTTGATTCTATTGACTGTTTAAGGTTTCTTTCATTAATCACATCCCCAGTCGAACTGAGTCATGTGCAATATGCCAGAATACTCAACCATATCTGCTCAGTTGTTATACATCTGAATGTGAAATGACAACATCTTGTCATGAACTAGAGAAGGACTTTGGTTTTCAGGGAGGAGGAAGTCGCTTGGATCCATCAGAACCTTACAAGGGCCCTGGCATATAGAACACTGATAATGAGATGCATAATATTCTCAATGACTATTTGTCTTGTAATTTTCAATTTAGAATATAATGTACAAAATCTGTTTTTGGAGGTGTGATTTTTCATTCATTCGTATGTTGTCCATTCAATTGAATTGTTACTACCACCGTCTTTGTATTTCGTTGCATTGTAATATTCAACTTGAAAGATAATGTATCAATCACATTATCCCAATTACACAATGCCTCATAACTAGCGATATAACAAG
>NC_092122.1:6032500-6047500 GCF_045679555.1 Salvelinus alpinus
GTGCATGTGTGTGCATGTTATGTGTGTGTGGGCGTATGTAGTGCATATGTGTGTGTAAGTATGCATGAGTGTGTGGGTAGAGTCCAGTGTGTGTGCATAGAGTCAGTGCAAGAGGGTTAGTTAAAAAAAGGTCAATGCAGGTAGTCCGGGTAGCCATTTGATTAGCTATTTAGCAGTGTTGTTTAGTCTTATGGTTTGGGGGTAGAAGCTGTTTAGGGTCCTGTTGGTTCCAGACTTGGTGCACTGGTAACGCTTGCCATGCGGTAGCAGAGAGAACAGTCTATGGCTTGGATGGCTGGAGTCTTTGACAATTGTTTGGGCCTTCCTCTGACACCGCCTGGTATAGAGGTCCAGGCCCAGTGAGCTCGGCCCCAGTTATGTACTGGGCCGTACTCACCACCCTCTGTACCGCCTAGTGGTCGGGTGCCTTGCAGTTGCCGTACCAAGCAGTGATGCAGCCAATCAAGATGCTCTCAATGGTGCAGCCGTATAACTTTTAGAGGACCTGAGGGCCCATACCAAGTCTTTTAAGCCTCCTGAGAGGGAAGTGCCCTCTTCACAACGTTACGGGTGTGTGTGGACCATGTTAATTCCTCAGTGTCGTGGACACCGATGAACTTGAAGCTCTCGACCCGCTCCACTACAGCCCCATCGATTTGGATGGTGGTGCGCTCGCCCCTCCATTTCCTGTAGCCCACGATCAGCTCCTTTGTCATGCTGACATTGAGGAAGAGGTTGTTGTCCTGGCACCACACTCCCAGATCTCTGACCTCCTCCCTATAGGCTGCCTCATCGTCTTCGGTATTCAGTCCTAGCACCATCGCGTCGTCAGCAAATTTGATGACGTTGTTGGAGTAGTGCACGGCCACACAGTCCTGGGTGAACAGGGAGTACAGGGGGGGACTTAGCACACACCCCTGAGGGGCCCCCGTGTTGATGGTCAGCATGGCGGATGTGTTGTTGCCTACCCTCACCGCCTACGGGTGGCCCGTCAGGAAGTCTAGGATACAGTTGCAGAGGGAGGTGTTCAGTTCCAGGGTACTGAGCTTGGAGGGGACTATGGTGTTGAATGTTGAGCTGTAATCAATGCACAGCATTCCTACATATGTATTCCTTTTGTCCAGGTGGGTGAGGGCAGTGTGGAGTGCAATAGAGACTGTGTCATCTGTGGATCTGTTGGGGTGGTATGTACATTGGAGTGGATCCAGGGTGTCTGGGAGGATGGTGTTGATGTGAGCCATGACCAGCCTTTCAAAGCATTTCATGGCTATAGATGTGAGTGCTACCGGGCGACAGTCATTAAGGCAGGTTACATTGCCGTTATTGAGCACAAGTTGGTATTACAGACCAGGTCAGGAAAAGATTGGTAATGTCAGTGAAGACACTTGCCAGCTGTTCAGCGCACGCTCTGAGTACGCGTCCTGGTATTCCGTCTGGACCCGTGGACTTGCGAATGTTAACCTGTTTAAAGGTCTTACTCATATCGGCTACGGAGAGTGAAATCACATAGTCGTCCAGAACAGCTGGTGCTCTCATACATGGTTCAGTGTTGCTTGCCTCGAAGTGAGCATAGAAGGCATTTCTCTTGTTTGGTAGCCTCGCGTCCCTAGGCAGCTCGTGGCTGGGTTTCCCTTTGTAATCCATGATAGAGGGCAAGCCCTGCCACATCTGTTGAGCGTCAAAGCCGACGTAGTAGGATTCGATCTTAGTCCTATATTGATGGTTTACCTGTTTGATGGCTCAACGGAGGTCGTAGCGGGATTTCTTGTAAGTGTCCGAATTAGCCCCGCTCCTTGAAAGCGGCAGCTCTAGACTTTAGACGTTCTCAATGCATCTTCTGAACAGAGGCAGACAAACAATCTCTCCCTCATACTGTCTCTCTCTCGGGCGTCTCTTTTCTCTTCTCTTCTCCTCTAAGCATCTGAATGTTATTTCCATACAGATTTGATGTTGTTGTCTGTAATGAATTATAATCACTGCTAATAATCCTTGATATACACATCCCTCCTCTCCTCCCCAAGAGCCTGGAAGTGTTTTCTCTCTCTCTCTCTCTCTCTCGCTCCATCTTTCTCCCTCTGTGGGGTTCAGAGAGAACTCGTTTATATTTAGGCAACGCTCATTAGAGCTACTGCTAATCAGCCTTAGTACACACACACACACACACACACACACACACACACACACACACACACACACACACACACACACACACACACACACACACACACACACACACACACACACACACACACACACACACACACGCACATCTCTGCACTGACTCAGGCAATTTGTGTCAGAGAAAGTAGCACTCTCACCAACAGGATACACACATACACAAACACAAACACAAACACAAACACAACACACACACAAAGAGAGAGAGAGAGAGAGAGAGAGAGAGAGAGAGAGAGAGCGAGAGAGCGAGAGAGAGAGAGAGAGAGGGCGATAGAGAGAGAGAGAGCGAGGGAGAGAGAGAGAGAGAGCGAGAGAGCGAGAGAGAGACGTCTCTGCACTGACTCAGGCAATTTGTGTCAGAGAAAGTAGCACTCTCACCAACAGGATACACACGTACACAAACACAAACACAAACACACAAAGAGAGAGAGAGAAAGAGGGAGATAGAGAGAGAGAGAGAGCGAGGGAGAGAGAGAGAGAGAGCGAGAGAGCGAGAGAGCGAGAGAGCGAGAGAGCGAGAGAGCGAGAGAGAGACGTCTCTACACTGACTCAGGCAATTTGTGTCAGAGAAAGTAGCACTCTCACCAACAGGATACACACATACACAAACACAAACACAAACACAAACACCCACTCAAACACACAAAGAGAGAGAGAGAGAGAGAGAGAGAGAGAGAGAGAGAGAGAGAGAGAGAGAGAGAGAGAGAGAGGGAGAGAGACAGAAAGAGAGAGAGAGAGAGAGAGAGAGAGAGAGAGAGAGAGAGAGAGAGAGAGAGAGAGAGAGAGA
Source organism: Salvelinus alpinus (assembly GCF_045679555.1). Classification (NCBI taxonomy): domain Eukaryota; kingdom Metazoa; phylum Chordata; class Actinopteri; order Salmoniformes; family Salmonidae; genus Salvelinus; species Salvelinus alpinus. The sequence continues at coordinate 6,035,466 of NC_092122.1, forward strand.
GAGAGAGAGAGAGAGAGAGAGAGAGAGAGACGTCTCTGCACTGACTCAGGCGATCAGAGTGCCAAAGGCTGTTTCACGTCACATACACACACAAACGTAGCTTTTGTGTCAGCAAACGTGCTGATGACAGCAGCACTCTCACCAACAGGACGCACACACACACACACACACATGCACACCGACACACACAGTGGCGCTGCGGCAGGTGCAGGAGAACCGAGAGAACAGGCTGTATGCTGATAGAAACAGAACAGACAGACAGACAGACAGAGCAGCAGCGATGAAAGGACAGTCTAAAAGGACACAGGACAATACCTGCGATAAACCACACTAATTACTGCTGCAACACAGCATGAGTTATTTCAGTAAGAAAGAGTCCACTGTGTTGACAGGGAAAGGGGGGACACCTAGTCAGTTGTACAACAGAATGCCTTCAACTGAAACGTGTCTTCCACATTTAACCCAACCCCTCTGAATCAGAGAGGTGCGGGGGGCTGCCTTAATCGACATCCACGTCTTCGGGCGACCGGGGAACAGACTACTGGGCTATAGTTAGTAAGATGACTATGTCGGGTCAGAGTCAGACAGAGGGTGTATACGGTACAAACACAATGAGACACACGCATGCAAAGAGGACACAATGGCACGTGCCGCCTCTGCATTACGATTGTTAACTCTTTAACTTCGTTTTAAGCCCACGTTTCATCTGAAATATTTATTTCAGAAATCTGTCAGCATTATTTTGCGGGGGGGGCACACCGACTGGACCAGGTAAAGAGTACCCCGCCCCCACTATTCTCCCTAGTAAGTGGTTGCTTCCAAGGTGCACCACGGAGCAAAGATATGCGAGGCAGGACGCTAGATACACCAGCGCGTGCAGACAGTATCGTCATTGGAGGAGGAGAGTGTAGAGTGACACACACAGTGTTTGATATGATTGGAGCTGCCGGTGATGGGCAGGACTCCCAGGAGGTACAGTATGTGATATGATTGGAGCTGCCGGTGATGGGCAGGACTCCCAGGAGGTACAGTATGTTTGTAAATTCAAGCTATGTAGCCTTTTGATTCCTTCTTGATGAATAAATACAATGAAAATATTTGGTTCGGGGGAAAACGTGTTCAAGGTGTTTGAAAAGTACAACATTCTCCGACTTCCAGAGGGGGGCCAGCCCCTCTCCAGACAACCTCCACCCTCTATCCTCACGTACTTCGTGCCCCCTCTAAAATAATGGGTGGATGACACCCATGTGAGGGGACACACCACCGCACCCATGCCGCAAAGAAACACACACGCACATCCACACCCAAAGGGCAGCTTACCCCTCCCCAGTTGAGGGTCCTGGCGAGGTCATTTCCTGTCCCCAGAGGAAGTACAGCTACAGGCGGATGGGGGGTCATTCCTAACTCATCCAGAGCAGACAGGATCCACCCCACCTAAGGCGAGAAGGCGAGAGAGAGAGAGAGGAGAGAGAGTGAGATGGGGAGAGGCATTGTGAATGAAGTACATTAATGCTGTGAATAATGTACAGGGTCCTGCGACATGTTCATACACGTTAACGATGTCTGTGTGTGTTGCCACCAGGGGGAGCTGTGTTCACACTCAGTAACACATATTGCACTGTCTGTCATCTAGCACCCTCAAACTCAACTCTGGACCTCGAAGCCAGTTCCATTGCTTTTTTAAAATTGTTCCCCTCTAATCAGGGACTGATTTAGACCACGGAAACCAGGTGTGTACAATTAATTATCAGGTAGGGTAAGAGTTGAATACCCCTGACAGTAGCACTGCAATCATACAGAGCCATTGCTGCAGACAGGCAGGCAGACTCAGACTAACATTAGTAATAGCAGTTGTGATACAGTACAACTGTAGTAACATGTTCATTCTCTCACCGTTCCGTCTCCTCCACAGGCCAGGATACGCAGGTTTGGCACTTTCCTGTACAACTCCAACCTGGGAGACAGGACGTACAGAGGTTAGGGTGTAGGAAATAGTGTATGAGGTGTAGTGTGGTAGGTAGGGTGTGGCATGCAGGGTGTCGTACTCACGCCTCTCTGAGCCCTCCCTGGGAGAGATCAAACACCTGGCGAGGGTTCAGGATCCACATGAACATCTGTAACACCTTGGTACCCTGAGACACGGAGAGAGAAGGAGGTTAGGGTCAGGGGTCAGGGATGGAGGTGGCTAGGGGTTTGTGGGCCGGCAGTTAGGGTTATAGGTCAGGAATCATAGGTTAACTTACCTGGTTGCCTCCACTCTTGGGGTTGACAAAGACTAGAACAGGTTTCATCAGAGGGGAGGGAAGGGGCTTCAGCATGAACGGACGCCACTTTGACTCCTAATGGGAGCAAAAAGATATTAGCAAGAGTCGACCCCTTGTCAGCAAATAGAACACGTTTGTACACACACCTCACAGAGGGACAGAGAACAGTACACACCCCACAGAGGGACAGAGAACAGTACTCACCCCACAGAGGGACAGAGAACAGTACTCACCCCACAGAGGGACAGAGGACAGTACTCACCCCATAGAGGGACAGAGAACAGTACTCACCCCACAGAGGGACAGAGAACAGTACTCACCCCACAGAGGGACAGAGGACAGTACTCACCCCACAGAGGGACAGAGAACAGTACTCACCCCACAGAGGGACAGAGGACAGTACTCACCCCACAGAGGGACAGAGAACAGTACTCACCCCACAGAGGGACAGAGGACAGTACTCACCCCACAGAGGGACAAAGAACAGTACTCACCCCACAGAGGGACAGAGAACAGTACTCGCCCCACAGAGGGACAGAGGACAGTACTCACCCCACAGAGGGACAGAGAACAGTACTCACCCCACAGAGGGACAGAGAACAGTACTCACCCCACAGAGGGACAGAGAACAGTACTCACCCCACAGAGGGACAGAGAACAGTACTCACCCCACAGAGGGGCAGAGGACAGTACTCACCCCACAGAGGGACAGAGGACAGTACTCACCCCACAGAGGGACAGAGGACAGTACTCACCCCACAGAGGGACAGAGAACAGTACTCACCCCACAGAGGGACAGAGAACAGTACTCACCCCACAGAGGGACAGAGGACAGTACTCACCCCACAGAGGGACAGAGAACAGTACTCACCCCACAGAGGGACAGAGAACAGTACTCACCCCACAGAGGGACAGAGGACAGTACTCACCCCACAGAGGGACAGAGAACAGTACTCACCCCACAGAGGGACAGAGAACAGTACTCACCCCACAGAGGGGCAGAGGACAGTACTCACCCCACAGAGGGACAGAGGACAGTACTCACCCCACAGAGGGACAGAGGACAGTACTCACCCCACAGAGGGACAGAGAACAGTACTCACCCCACAGAGGGACAGAGAACAGTACTCACCCCACAGAGGGACAGAGAACAGTACTCACCCCACAGAGGGACAGAGGACAGTACTCACCCCACAGAGGGACAGAGAACAGTACTCACCCCACAGAGGGACAGAGAACAGTACTCACCCCACAGAGGGACAGAGAACAGTACTCACCCCACAGAGGGACAGAGAACAGTACTCACCCCACAGAGGGACAGAGGACAGTACTCACCCCACAGAGGGACAGAGGACAGTACTCACCCCACAGAGGGACAGAGAACAGTACTCACCCCACAGAGGGACAGAGAACAGTACTCACCCCACAGAGGGACAGAGGACAGTACTCACCCCACAGAGGGACAGAGAACAGTACTCACCCCACAGAGGGGCAGAGGACAGTACTCACCCCACAGAGGGACAGAGGACAGTACTCACCCCACAGAGGGACAGAGGACAGTACTCACCCCACAGAGGGACAGAGAACAGTACTCACCCCACAGAGGGACAGAGAACAGTACTCACCCCACAGAGGGACAGAGAACAGTACTCACCCCACAGAGGGACAGAGGACAGTACTCACCCCACAGAGGGACAGAGAACAGTACTCACCCCACAGAGGGACAGAGAACAGTACTCACCCCACAGAGGGACAGAGAACAGTACTCACCCCACAGAGGGACAGAGAACAGTACTCACCCCACAGAGGGACAGAGGACAGTACTCACGTCAGTTCCTTTCTTACTGGTCCTTCTTTTAAACGATGTGCGTTTTTTCCTCCTTGTAGAGTTTTTGAACGAGCTCTGTGAGAGGGGAGAGAGAGAGACACGCATTAAGGCATGTTCCACAGATTAACCCTGCAGCAACACACAGCGCTGTCTAGCTGTTGGTGTATGCTGAGGCCAGGTGAAGTTGACAGTAATAAGAGACAGTAGACTCTAAAAGGAGTCTGTAAAGGAGTATGTAAAGAAGTCTGTACAGGTGTGTGAAAAGGACTCTATAAAGGAGTGTTTAAAGGAGTGTGTAAAGGAGTGTGTAAAGGAGTCTGTAAAGGAGTATGTAAAGAAGTCTGTACAGGTGTGTGAAAAGGACTCTATAAAGGAGTGTTTAAAGGAGTGTGTAAAGGACTATGTAAATGAGTGTGTAAAATAGTGTGTAAAGAACTCTGTAAAGGAGTGCGTAAAGGAGTGTGTAAAGGACTATGTAAAGGAGTGTGTAAAGGAGTGTGTAAAGGACTCTATAAAGGAGTGTGTAAAGAAGTGCGTAAAGGAGTGTGTAAGGACTATGTAAAGGAGTGTGTAAAGGAGCGTGTAAAGGAGCGTGTAAAGGAGTATGTAAAGGAGTGTGTAAAGGAGTGTGTAAAGGACTGTGTAAAGAAGTGTGTAAAGAAGTGCGTAAAGGAGTGTGTAAGGACTATGTAAAGGAGTGTGTAAAGGAGCGTGTAAAGGAGTGTGTAAAGTAGTGCATAAAGGAGTGTGTAAAGGAGTGTGTAAAAGTGTATATAAAGGAGTGTGCAAATGAGTGTGTAAAGGAGTATGTAAAGGAGTGTGTAAAGGAGTCTGTAAAGGAGTATGTAAAGGAGTGTGTAAAGGAGCGTGTAAAGGAGTATGTAAAGGAGTGTGTAAAGGAGTGTGTAAAGGAGTATGTAAAAGAGTGTGTAAAGGACTGTGTAAATGAGTCTGTAAAGGAGTGTATAAAGGACTGTGTAAATGAGTGTGTATAATAGTGTGTAAAGAACTCTGTAAAGGGGTGTGTAAAGGAGACTGTAAAGGAATCTGCAAAGGAGTGTGTAAAGGAGTGTGTAAAGGAGACTGTAAAGGAGTGCGTAAAGGAGTGTGTAAAGGACACTGTAAAGGAGTGTGTAAAGGACTGTGTAAAGGAGTGTGTAAAGGACACTGTAAAGGAGTGCGTAAAGGAGTCTGTAAAGGAGTCTATAAAGGAGTGTTTAAGGAGTATGTAAAGGAGTGTGTAAAGGAGTGTGTAAAGGAGTGTGTAAAGGAGTGCATAAAAGTGTGTGTTAAGGAATATGTAAAGGAGTGTGTAAGGAGTATGTAAAGGAGTGTGTAAAGGAATGTGTAAAGGAGTCTGTAAAGGAGTCTGTAAAGGAGTGTTTAAGGAGTATGTAAAGGAGTATGTAAAGGAGTGTGTAAAGGATTGTGTAAAGGAGTGTGTAAAGTAGTGTGTAAAGGGGTGGGTAAAAGTGTGTTTAAGGAGTATGTAAAGGAGTGTGTAAAGGAGTGTGTAAAGGGGTGCGTAAAAGTGTGTTTAAGGAGTATGTAAAGGAGTGCGTAAAGGAGTGCGTAAAGCAGTGCGTAAAAGAGTGTAAAGGAGTGCTTAAAGCAGTGCGTAAAAGAGTGTGTAAAGGAGTGTGTGTCCAAGCAATGTCACCTCCAATCCTGGCTGTCTGGCTGTGATGTGATGTGAAGGCTGTTGAACTGTGTGTGTGCTCTAGGTTTGAGCTGTGGTTGAACTATGGTTGAGCTGTGGTTGAACTGTGTGTGTGCTCTAGGGTTGAGCTGTGGTTGAACTGTGGTTGAGCTGTGGTTGAACTGTGTGTGTGCTCTAGGGTTGAGCTGTGGTTGAACTGTGGTTGAGCTGTGGTTGAACTGTGGTTGAGCTGTGGTTGAACTGTGTGTGTCCTCTAGGGTTGAGCTGTGGTTGACCTGTGGTTGAGCTGTGGTTGAACTGTGTGTGTGCTCTAGGATTGAGCTGTGGTTGAACTGTGGTTGAGCTGTGGTTGAACTGTGTGTATGTGTGAATTTGTGAATTTGTGTCAGTGTTCGTGTGTTGTGTTCTCACCTGTGGCTTCCTGACTTTGATGATCCAGGAGGGGGGGACGATGACCCCGGCGTGAGCACCCAGAGAACAGGGCTCCTCAATCTGATGTAGCTGGAAACACGTCACCTTGTTATGGAACTGAAGGGTACAGGAGAGGAGAGGAGGAGAGGAGAGAGGGAAGAGAGGGAGGAGAGGGAGTTAGGGGTCTGTAGGTACCGCTACTAACTCATACAGACACTCTAATAGAGAAGAACACACACACACACACACACACAGCCCCAAAACACACACACACACACACACACAAACACACACACACACGCTCAAAGAAACGCACAAGACACGACTCACAGCTTGTTTGCACCAGGAGCAGCTGATGGCCACAATCTCTTTACTGTGGAAGAACTTCTGCTGGAAGCTCTACCGGACACACAGGATGAATCATGTTCTTCATTCAGATACACACAATATACAGGATGCATATTGTCAAGGCGTACAGTAGGTGTGAGTCTTACCTTCCCACACTGTCTGCATTTCCCTTCTTGGCGGCGCCGGTGCACCCAGTGGTGCCTCAACATATTCTGCAGAAGACAGGGACGAGGGTGAGGGAAAGAAAGAGAGCAGTCAGAGACTGACATATACAGTAGTTCTCACACACACACACACACACACACACACACACACACACACACACACACACACACACACACACACACACACACACACACACACACACACACACACACACACACACACACACACACACACACACACACACACACACACACACACGCCGTCATCAGACACTGACTCACATCTCTGAGGCAGCGAGAGCCTCCTTCTCTAAACGTTGGTTTACAGCGGAAGTTAATCTGCGAGAGAAGGAGAGGGTGGGGGCGGTGAGAGATGCTAAGGACGTGGCGTCAGGTGTGCTTGGTCCCATCGACTTGTTGAAAGGGAGAAATGCAACGTGTATGTGTGTGTGTGTGTTACCTTGTCGAGCTGCTCGATGCAGGCGGTGTGGACTACGATCCTACACGCTGCACACTTCCTCCTGGGGGCAGACTTCTTAAAGGAGAGGAGACACACACCAGAGAAAGCAATGAGACTCGCGTAGACACACACACACACACACACAGAGACAAAGTGATACATCTGCCAGCTCTGATCAAGTCACAATAAAACAGTTGTCTACGCTTGAAAAAAAAACTCAAACACGTATTAAACCCCTAATGTGTTAGAGAGGAACAAGACATCGAGAGATTTCTTTACTGTTTATTTCACTTTTGTTTATTATCTATTTCACTTGCTTTGGCAATGTCAACATATGTTTCCCATGCCAATAAAGGCCTTCAATTGAATTGATTTAAATTGAATTTTAAATTGAGAGAGATCGAGAGAGTGGAAGAAATTTCGAGAGAGAGACAGATGGGGAACTAGAGATAGATTACATTTTGTCCTGCTCTTACCAGCCTCTCTTTATCCTATTCAGACTAATGGTAGTGTTTGTGGCCTCTCCACTAAGAGATATTAAAGGCCCAACACAGCCGTTTTTATATACCTGACGCATGAAAAAAGTCACGACCGGGATGATTGAAACATGAAATTACCGGTACAATTTTGTAAATGCCAACAGACAATTTGTTCTTTCGACATGGTGGGTATCTTTTTGTGTCGGTAAAATAGAAACACTGACATATTATTCCATCATATGGAAGTAAACCTGGAGTCACGTGAAGATGTATTGTGCGATCCTCCCACTACGACTCGGGGAAAGCATGCAGTTTATTAGGCTACAGATTAAATCAATTATGATGAACTTCACAGGGTGGTGAAAGTGCCAGGTTGATGTTGCTTTCCAATAAATATAGAGGGTCTTATTCTGGTGAAATGATCGATGCTTGGCTGCCATTTGACAAATACAAATACGATGGCTCTTATCCTTAATCTCATAATATACTGTAGGTAGTCTACCCGCACTGTATCTGTGAGCTGTTGGCCTGAGAGCATCTGTCAAGACCAGAGGGGCACATTTTCTATATAACGTAACCGTTTTTGTGACCAAACCATCAGTGGATTTGAAAATGTGATGGAAACCTCTTTAACTTGTATTTTTCATTCGGTACATGGGACTTTAACGTTATTTGTATGTGCACTACGTCATCACGAACAGCCGTTTATCAGCAAAAAGTCAGTCGGATGGAAACACATCTTTGGTGGGAAAATACACATATTGTTTGATGCCGATTTTAGAATAATTGCATAAAAATCAGTTGCTAATTGGATGGAAACCTAGCTACTGTAATATATTTCAATTAAAATAGGCAAAAAAAGCTTTTTTTAATGAAAGCTATTTCTTAAGCAAGACTTTTTCTGGGAGTGGACTGAGTCGGGAGGGGAAAACTGAAAATGAGTTGTTGTCGGCAGAGAGGTATGGAACTCTCTTTGTTATTTGTCTGCTAACCAATTTACTGCATGGTGACGTCACCGTGGAAAGCCGAAACTCCCGCCCATGCAAACCTGATGATTAGAATGTGTAGGTTGTATTTACAACAAGAAACTATCAGGAAATAACACAGATTTTTTTTTTAAATCACACTATTAAATGATTCATTTCATCAGCTGAAAAACAGAATGTTGACTACACTAGGCCTTTAAAGGTAATGCTAGAGGTATTATTGCAGGTAATGTCAGGTAATGTCAAAGCCAATGCACTATTGTAACTCCACTCTTCTGATGCTCGCTGTGGCCCTCTAACACAAGGTAAATACAAACCACTAATAAAACTTGAAATTTGAAACATCGACCTCAGCATAACACTTATCACCAGGGCACTCCTCACCCACTCTGGCTCTCTCTGCTCTGACCACTCTCCTTCTCTTTCCCCTCCTGTCTCTTCTCTCTCCCTCATCACCCTCAATCACTCCTCTACTCTGTCACCCCCCCGTCATCTCCTCCTCCTCCTCACCTCTCTCGCTCCCTCTCCTTCTCATCTCTCCACTTTCTGTCCTTTCTGTCACTCTACCACCCTCCTCTCCTTCTCCTTCTCTCTCTCTCTCTCTCTCTCTCTCTCTCTCTATCTGTCTCTATTTTCCACTCTCTCTCTCTCTCTCTCTCTCTCTCTCTCTCTCTTTCTCTCTCTGTCTCTATTTTCCACTCTCTCTCTCTCTCTCTCTCCTTCTCTCTCTCTCTCTCTGTCACTATTTTCCACTCTCTCTCTCTCTCTCTTTCTCTCTCTGTCTCTATTTTCCACTCTCTCTCTCTCTCTCTCTCTCTCTCTCTCTCGCTCTCTCTCTCTCTCTCTCTCTCTCTCTCTCTCTCTCTCTCTCTCTCTCTCTCTCTTTCTCTCTCTGTCTCTATTTTCCACTCTCTCTCTCTCTTCATGTACTCACTGCAGTCTTCAGTACACAGGTGTCTTCTCCCAGGTAGCACAGCTCTCCAGAACAACTGGTCTCCAGCCACAGATGTTCCCCGTTCACAGCAGTCTCCTACACACACGCGCACACACACGCGCACACACACGCGCACACACACACACACACACACACACACACACACACACACACACACACACACACACACACACACACACACACACACACACACACACACACACACACACACACACACACACACACACACACACACACACAGCAACACAAAATTCAGCGCACGCATATGCACACAAAATACTCACAAAGGAATATGTTAGACCTCCTCCCACATACCCGGCAGACAAACAGTGGTGTATGAGTGTTAATTTGTCTAATTGTCCGAGGCGAGGGAATATTTGAGATATCCTCCCATACAGGAAGTGTGGATCAAACATAAAACACACACACACACACACACACACACACACACACACACAGACGCACACACAGAGACGCACACAGAGGCGAACACACACACACGCACACACAGAGACGCACACACACACACAGAGACGAACACACACACACACACACACACACACACAGACGCACACACAGAGACGCACACAGAGACGAACACACACACACACACACACAGACGCACACACAGAGACACACACAGAAGCAGCACAGCACAACCACAATCACATTATTCACTCTGTGTTGCATGATGTTGATACGTTAGCTCATTAAAGTTTAATGGAGGTGTGTGTGTGTGTTCGTCTCTCTGTGTGTATGTTCGTCTCTCTGTGTGTGTGTTCGTCTCTGTGTGTGTGTGTGCGTCTCTGTGTGTGCGTCTGTGTGTGTGTGTGTGTGTGTGTGTGTGTGTGTGTGTGTGTGTGTGTGTGTGTGTGTGTGTGTGTGTGTGTGTGTGTGTGTGTGTGTGTGTGTTGGTCTCTGTGTGCGCCTCTGTGTGTGCGTCTGTGTGTGTGTGTGTGTGTGTGTGTGTGTGTGTGTGTGTGTGTGTGTGTGTGTGTGTGTGTGTGTGTGTGTGTGTGTGTGTGTGTGTGTGTGTGTGTGTGTGTGTGTGTGTGTGTCACGCAGAGAGGGAAATGCCAGTGATGACGTTTAGGAAATCTCCTGCATGGAGGGAGCTATTTCTCCCCAGGTAGATGGGGATGGTGCCCTGGGTGGGTGCGTACGCCCTTACAGAAAAACCACATGAATTTCACGTGATGACGTGCTCCACATGCGATCTGACGTGAAGTGAATGTGAAGTGAATGTGATAAAATGTGTTTGTGCGTGTGACTCACTGTCCAGTCGACGGACGAGCGCATCTCCTTGGATGGTCCGTTAGTGATGGGGGGCATGGGTTTGTGGACCGGGGCCAAATGCTGGAGACCCGACCGCGAGATGGCTTTCCTGAAAAACACCCACATCATTAGACCATCAAATCTCTTGACCTTTAATCAGTGAAATGAAGGGATTCATGGAAGAGTGCTATATTTCATCAGTGATATGAAAGGACTTTAGGTAATTGAGGGAAATATCGCCATGTTTCTTTTAGAGAGGATTACATCGTGCTCCTTTAGTACACTGACCCAGTAGCCCCAATACTCTTGAGAGATACGGAGGGAAAGAAAGGGAAGGGGACGGAGGGAGAGTGAGAGAAAACGTCTGTTCTCTCAGCCAGGGGTAGGATGAGTCAGCAGTGTTGAGAGGTGCTCCTGGCGCCCTCTCCTTCCATATAACCTCCCCACAACCTCCACACAACCTCCTTAAAGCCTCCCCTACAACCGACCCACAACCTCCTCAAAGCCTCCCCAAAACCTCCCCACAACCTCCCTATAACCAACCCCGGGAGTTAAATCTCTGCTATCTGTTCACAGCAACATTTGTATGCATAATGCATAACAGCACTATAATATTGAGTATGTTCAGTATAATGTAATACAATATATATAACATTCAGATCCATCCTACAGAGTAGCTGGCTATATTCCCATCTCCAGCCAGCCTGCTGTAACTGTAACAATCTAGGTGGATTTAATAACAGGAACTACCCTGCTCCACCTCACCTCTCTCTCATCTGTCCTATGCAGTACGCATAGTGTGTGTGTGTGTGTGTGTGTGTGTGTGTGTGTGTGTGTGTGTGTGTGTGTGTGTGTGTGTGTGTGTGTGTGTGTGTGTGTGTGTGTGTGTGTGTGTGTGTGTGTGTGTGTGTGTGTGTGTGTGTGTGTAGTGTGCTTTTTGTAAGGGTAAGGATAGTAAAACAAGGAAAATTGGGGACATTTGGCCGGTCCCTACAAGGAAAAAGGCTTTTTTAGGTTTAAGGTTAGGTTTAGGGTTAGGATTAGGTTTAGATTTAGGGTTTTGGAGTTAGAGTTAGAGCTAAGGCTAAGGTTTAGGGAAAATAGGATTTTGAATGGGAATAAATAGTTTGGTCCCCACAAGGATAGTACAAAAACGTGTGTGTGCATGTGTGTGACAGAGGGTGAGCGTGTGTGTGTGGATAGGT
>NC_092122.1:6055000-6060000 GCF_045679555.1 Salvelinus alpinus
AGAGGTATGGAGAGAGGAGAGGAGAAGAGAGGTATGGATGGAGGAGAGAGGAGAGAGGAGAGGAGAAGAGAGGTACGGAGAGAGGAGAGGTATGGAGAGAGGAGAGAGGAGAGGTAAGGAGAGAGGACAGGAGAGAGGAGAGAGGAGAGGAGAGAGGTATGGAGAGAGGAGAGGTATGGAGAGAGGAGAGGAGAGAGGTATGGAGAGAGGAGAGAGGAGAGGAGAGAGGAGAGGAGAGAGGTATGGAGAGAGGAGAGGTATGGAGAGAGGAGAGGTATGTAGAGAGGAGGAGAGAGGAGAGAGGTATGGAGAGAGGAGAGAAGAGAGGAAAGGAGAGAGGAGAGAAGAGAGGTAAGGAGAGAGGAGAGAAGAGAGGTAAGGAGAGAGGAGAGAAGAGAGGTAAGGAGAGAGGAGAGAAGAGAGGTAAGGAGAGAGGAGAGGTATGGAGAGAGGAGAGGAGAGAGGTATGGAGAGAGGAGAGAGGAGAGGAGAGAGGAGAGAAGAGAGGTAAGGAGAGAGGAGAGAAGAGAGGTAAGGAGAGAGGAGAGAAGAGAGGTAAGGAGAGAGGAGAGAAGAGAGGTAAGGAGAGAGGAGAGGTATGGAGAGAGGAGAGGAGAGAGGTATGGAGAGAGGAGAGAGGAGAGGAGAGAGGAGAGGAGAGAGGAGAGGTATGGAGAGAGGAGAGGTATGTAGAGAGGAGGAGAGAGGAGAGAGGTATGGAGAGAGGAGAGAAGAGAGGTAAGGAGAGAGGAGAGAAGAGAGGTAAGGAGAGAGGAGAGAAGAGAGGTAAGGAGAGAGGAGAGGTATGGAGAGAGGAGAGAAGAGAGGTAAGGAGAGAGGAGAGAAGAGAGGTAAGGAGAGAGGAGAGGTATGGAGAGAGGAGAGGAGAGAGTAGAGCGGTATGGAGAGGAGAGAGGAGAGGTAAGGAGAGAGGAGAGGTAATGAGAGAGGAGAGAGGAGAGGTAAGGAGAGAGGAGAGGTATGGAGAGAGGAGAAGAGAGAGGTATGGTGAGAGGAGATAGGAGAGGAGAGAGGAGAGAGGTATGGAGAGAGGAGAGGAGAGGAGAGAGGCATGGAGAGAGGAAAGAGGAGAGAGGAGAGGAGAGGTATGGAGAGAGGAAAGAGGAGAGGAGAGAGGCATGGAGAGAGGAAAGAGGAGAGAGGAGAGGAGAAGAGAGGTATGGAGAGAGGAGAGGACAAGAGAGGTATGGAGAGAGGAGAGAAGAGAGAGGTATGGAAAGAGGAGAGAGGAGAGGAGAAGAGAGGTATGGAGAGAGGAGAGAGGAGAGAGGTATGGAGAGAGGAGAGGAGAAGAGAGGTATGGAGAGAGGGGAGGACAAGAGAGGTATGGAGAGAGGAGAGAGGAGAGGAGAAGAGAGGTATGGAGAGAGGAGAGAAGAGAGGAGAAGAGAGGTATGGAGAGAGGAGAGGAGAAGAGAGGTATGGAGTGAGGAGAGAAGAGAGGAGAAGAGAGGTATGGAGTGAGGAGAGAAGAGAGGAGAAGAGAGGTATGGAGAGAGGGGAGGAGAAGAGAGGTATGGAGTGAGGAGAAAGGAGAGGAGAAGAGAGGTATGGAGAGAGGAGAGGAGAAGAGAGGTATGGAGAGAAGAGAGAGGAGAAGAGAGGTATGGAGAGAGGAGAGGAGAAGAGAGGTATGGAGAGAGGGGAGGACAAGAGAGGTATGGAGAGAGGAGAGAGGAGAGGAGAAGAGAGGTATGGAGAGAGGGGAGGACAAGAGAGGTATGGAGAGAAGAGAGAGGAGAAGAGAAGAGAGGTATGGAGAGAGGAGAGGAGAAGAGAGGTATGGAGAGAAGAGAGAGGAGAAGAGAGGTATGGATGGAGGAGAGAGGAGAGAAGAGAGGAGAAGAGAGGTATGGAGAGAGGAGAGAGGAGAGGAGAAGAGAGGTATGGAGAGAGGAGAGGAGAAGAGAGGTATGGATGGAGGAGAGAGGAGAGGAGAAGAGAGGTATGGATGGAGGAGAGAGGAGAGAAGAGAGGAGAAGAGAGGTATGGAGAGAGGAGAGAGGAGAGGAGAAGAGAGGTATGGAGAGAGGGGAGGACAAGAGAGGTATGGAGAGAGGAGAGGAGAAGAGAGGTATGGAGAGAGGGGAGGACAAGAGAGGTATGGAGAGAGGAGAGGAGAAGAGAGGTATGGAGAGAGGAGAGGAGAAGAGAGGTATGGATGGAGGAGAGAGGAGAGAAGAGAGGAGAAGAGAGGTACGGAGAGAGGAGAGGTATGGAGAGAGGAGAGAGGAGAGGTAAGGAGAGAGGAGAGGAGAGAGGAGAGAGGAGAGGAGAGAGGTATGGAGAGAGGAGAGGTATGGAGAGAGGAGAGGAGAGAGGTATGGAGAGAGGAGAGAGGAGAGGAGAGAGGAGAGGAGAGAGGTATGGAGAGAGGAGAGGTATGGAGAGAGGAGAGGTATGTAGAGAGGAGGAGAGAGGAGAGAGGTATGGAGAGAGGAGAGAAGAGAGGAAAGGAGAGAGGAGAGAAGAGAGGTAAGGAGAGAGGAGAGAAGAGAGGTAAGGAGAGAGGAGAGAAGAGAGGTAAGGAGAGAGGAGAGAAGAGAGGTAAGGAGAGAGGAGAGGTATGGAGAGAGGAGAGGAGAGAGGTATGGAGAGAGGAGAGAGGAGAGGAGAGAGGAGAGGAGAGAGGTATGGAGAGAGGAGAGGTATGGAGAGAGGAGAGGTATGTAGAGAGGAGGAGAGAGGAGAGGAGAAGAGAGGTAAGGAGAGAGGAGAGAAGAGAGGTAAGGAGAGAGGAGAGGTATGGAGAGAGGAGAGGAGAGAGGTATGGAGAGAGGAGAGAAGAGAGGTAAGGAGAGAGGAGAGAAGAGAGGTAAGGAGAGAGGAGAGAAGAGAGGTAAGGAGAGAGGAGAGAAGAGAGGTAAGGAGAGAGGAGAGAAGAGAGGTAAGGAGAGAGGAGAGAAGAGAGGTAAGGAGAGAGGAGAGGTATGGAGAGAGGAGAGGAGAGAGGTATGGAGAGAGGAGAGAGGAGAGGAGAGAGGAGAGGAGAGAGGAGAGGTATGGAGAGAGGAGAGGTATGTAGAGAGGAGGAGAGAGGAGAGAGGTATGGAGAGAAGAGAGAAGAGAGGTAAGGAGAGAGGAGAGAAGAGAGGTAAGGAGAGAGGAGAGAAGAGAGGTAAGGAGAGAGGAGAGGTATGGAGAGAGGAGAGAAGAGAGGTAAGGAGAGAGGAGAGAAGAGAGGTAAGGAGAGAGGAGAGGTATGGAGAGAGGAGAGGAGAGAGTAGAGCGGTATGGAGAGGAGAGAGGAGAGGTAAGGAGAGAGGAGAGGTAATGAGAGAGGAGAGAGGAGAGGTAAGGAGAGAGGAGAGGTATGGAGAGAGGAGAAGAGAGAGGTATGGTGAGAGGAGATAGGAGAGAGGAGAGAGGTATGGAGAGAGGAGAGGAGAGGAGAGAGGCATGGAGAGAGGAAAGAGGAGAGAGGAGAGGAGAGGTATGGAGAGAGGAAAGAGGAGAGGAGAGAGGCATGGAGAGAGGAAAGAGGAGAGAGGAGAGGAGAGGTATGGAGAGAGGAGAGGAGAGAGGAGAGCTGTGGAGAGGCTTGCTTTGTCAGCACGATTCCCTGGCAGATAAAAGATAGTCCCATCTTTGACTCTTCCCATATTTCTGCTAAATGAAACTAGTGTACTCTCGGAGGGAGATAAGAAAGCGCTGAGTGGGGATGAGGAAGACAAGATGCTACTGAAACAGCAGACATGTCCCCAATCTGTTTGTCTTCTTTAACCCTGTAATGGCTGAGGTTTTTATCATTGTAACACATACAACAGACACATTTGCAAATACACACACTCGCAAACACGCATTCGCAAAGACACACACACGTAGTAGCATGGCTGCCTGGACACCAGTGGAGAGGGAGGCGTAGGTGTTGGAGAGAGAGGATAACCTGTGTGTGTGTGTGTGTGTGTGTGTGTGTGTGTGTGTGTGTGTGTGTGTGTGTGTGTGTGTGTGTGTGTGTGTGTGTGTGTGTGTGTGTGTGTGTGTGTGTGTGTGTTAGAGCTCCATCCTGCCTGTGCAGACAGGAAGCCTGGGGCGTTCCCTCTGACCCCCCTCCCCTCCCATCCCCTCTTCCTCCTCCCTCTTTCTATTTCTATCCCTCTCCCACCCCGCCTCTAAACACACACACACTCTCACTCAAAAAACACATACAAACAGACACACAGACAAAGGGAGGGAGAGGAGGAGGGCAAAGGGAGGGAGAGGAGGAGGGCAAAGGGAGGGAGAGGAAGAGGGCAAAGAGAGAGATAGGAGGAGAGCAGAGGGAGGGAGAGGAGGAGGGCAAAGGGAGGGAGAGGAGGAGGGCAAAGGGAGGGAGAGGAGGAGGGCAAGGGAGGGAGAGGAGGAGGGCAAAGGGAGGGAGAGGAGGAGGGCAAAGGGAGGGAGAGGAGGAGGGCAAGGGAGGGAGAGGAGGAGGGCAAAGGGAGGGAGAGGAGGAGGAGGGCAAGGGAGGGAGAGGAGGAGGGCAAGGGAGGGAGAGGAGGAGGGCAAAGGGAGGGAGAGGAGGAGGAGGGCAAGGGAGGGAGAGGAGGAGGGCAAAGGGAGGGAGAGGATGAGGGCAAAGGGAGGGAGAGGAGGACAGCAGAAGGAGGGAGAGGAGGAGGGCAAAGGAAGGGAGAGGAGGAGGGCAAAGGGAGGGAGAGGAGGAGAGCAGAGGGAGGGAGAGGGGGAGGGCAAAGGGAGGGAGAGGAGGACAGCAGAAGGAGGGAGAGGAGGAGGGCAAAGGAAGGGAGAGGAGGAGGGCAAAGGGAGGGAGAGGAGGAGAGCAGAGGGAGGGAGAGGGGGAGGGCAAGGGAGGGAGAGGAGGAGGGCAAAGGGAGGGAGAGGAGGAGGAGGGCAAGGGAGGGAGAGGAGGAGGGCAAAGGGAGGGAGAGGATGAGGGCAAAGGGAGGGAGAGGAGGAGAGCAGAGGGAGGGAGAGGGGGAGGGCAAAGGGAGGGAGAGGAAGAGGGCAAAGAGAGGGATAGGAGGAGAGCAGAGGGA
>NC_092122.1:6067500-6160000 GCF_045679555.1 Salvelinus alpinus
AGAGAGAGAGAGAGAGAGAGAGAGAGAGAGAGAGAGAGAGAGAGAGAGAGAGAGAGAGAGAGAGAGAAAGAGAGAGAGAGAGAGAGAGAGAGAGAGAGAGAGAGAGAGAGAGAGAGAGAGAGAGAGAGAGAGAGAGAGAAAGAAAGAGAGAGAGAGAGAGAGAGAGAGAGAGAGAGAGAGAGAGAGAGAGACAGAGAGAGAGAGACAGAGAGAGAGAGAGAGAGAGAGAGAGAGAGAGAGAGAGAGAGAGAGAGAGAGAGAGAGAGAGAGAGAGAGAGAGAGAGAGAGACAGAGAGAGAGAGAAGGAGGGAGGGGACGAGGGGGATCATTGAAACAGGCCAGATAGAGGCAGACAGTTGTAAGTCCTCTCTCTGCCGCAGAGACAGCCGTTCAGTGTGTTATCATTATGTATTCATCTGTATAAAACGATGGCGTCAGCAGCACGCTGTCTCTGCGGCACATGAATAAGTTAGACAGGAAACGGAGGGGATGTACTTCCTCCCTGCTGTACAGCCCAGAGAGAGAGACGAGAAAGAGAGAGAGACGAGAAAGAGAGAGAGACGAGAAAGAGAGAGAGAGAGAGAGAGAGAGAGAGAGAGAGAGAGAGAGAGAGAGAGAGAGAGAGAGAGAGAGAGAGAGAGAGAGAGAGGTTGTATAGCTCCAAGTCAGCCTTGAATAATGACAACATTCTGTCTTGTATTTCCCATAGACAACCACTACCAGCCCCAGTGGAAAGTTAAAGCTAGAATCCTTAGTTGCTATATCCATTTTTGGACTTCTAAATGAATGATATATACCCATCATTCTTGAAGACTATAACCTATAAAGGCCTCACGAGCTTAGTTCAACTGTCGTACTCCATTAGGACCCAAAATATAAGCTTGTAAACAACGTAAATGTAAACAAACACTGTATAGCCTCAAAACATGGTTAAAACTACACATTTGATGTCATGGATGTCAGTCCTTGCATCCGTAGCCATGCCTATGAATTTGAGAGTGGTTACATTTCTCCAGCCCCACATTTTTTTAGCAACACAGGAGGACGCTTGGTTCTTGTTTCAGTTAAGGATAAGGTTTTGTCGGCAGCTCAGTTGATGTACAGTATGAAGCTGTGGAGGTACAGTAGGCCCAGATTTGCCTGCAGGCTACGTCCTCTCTCCTCCGTTCTCTCTCTCATCCACCTTTTGAAAAAAAGGTCAAAGGTAAACGAGGAGAGGTGACGTGGAGCGCGAAGGTGGACGAAAATGCACTTGTATGAAATGAGAAGCTCCTTCTCCACTCGCGCGTCGTCAGGCAGACGACGTCATCAGGGGCGGATCCCAAAATAGATGTGTAAAGTGATCAAAACAAATGAAGTAAGTTGAGCAAAGACATTTTACAAGATAAAAGGTTAAGTAGCGTGTTGTTTTTAAATGTGTTCCGTGCTTTTCTCCTCCGACAACGCAACATCTGATTCAAAAGGGGGTTGCGGCAGATATCAAAACTCTTCCCGGTAGGATGCACTTGTGCTTCCTCGCCAAAAGGAGGCTATCAAAGAGGGGAGGGCCGTCTTCCGTTTGCCTACTAACGAATTGACACACTCCTCGACCACATCAGTTTCCCGGGTCACGGAGGAGAGAGGACGAAGGAGAGAAAACGGGGGTTGGTCTCTTGTCCAAACAAGAAAAGGCCCATGACCCTCTTTCCATCAGAGTTTGTCAGGGACATCCATTAAGATGCATGTTGAACTGTTCACCGGTTTCAGTCGGGAGGATGAGAGAATGTATCATCTGAACGACACAATTAGGACTCTGATCGGCTGTTCAAAAAAGCACAAGTCTCGTTCTGAGGCCAAGTTCCAGGCTGAGCGCTCTACTCTCTCACTGTGATAACTGATTAAACCCATGAAGGCCTCCTGTGGAGTTTTACGCCAATATTTGAGTCTGGGTAATGAATGTTGTGGCCTTTTCATGGCAAAGACCTGGTTTAAATATGGCAAACAGACCTGGACCAATTCTGGGCCGGAACAATTTTGCTGTCAGCGTCTGTCTGTTCTGGTCAGTTCAACGCTTCCTTCAGTTACTGCAGGCAGGAACTGCGATCAGGGAACCAAATCCAGAAAGCGTCTACAGAGTAGGAGTGCTGGATCTAGGATCTGTCCATATAATCGTATTCATGATGATCTAAAAGGCTAAACTGATCCTAGAACAGCACTCCTACTCGGAGACGCTTTGTGGATCAGGGCCCAGACCAGAGTTGATGTTATTGCATCTCGTTCCGCTTCTCTCTGTGTGGTTGTTAATCTTCTTTCTGTTGTTGTTGTTCCTGGTTGGGGATCAATCAATCTCTAATTGGGAGATGAAATAAAAACGATTTTATCCCACATGAGAGAGAAAGGCTTTGAACATCCTCCTCTGGGAGATAGGCTACCCCACATACAACGCAGACGAGCACACATGCGTACACACACACACATGTGCATGCACACTTGCGAATACGCATTCACTCACAGACACACACACGGTGGACTAATTTTCAGAGTTTCTATGGCGGATACATAAGTTAAATTGAGTCAGATTCAGTGAGAGTCAGTTGACGAGTATATTTCACATAAAGGTGCATGACACAATCCTCTATTCACTCTCACACACACACAGTGGTGTAAAGTACTTAAGTAAAAATACTTTAATGTACTACATAAGCAGTTTTTGGGGTATCTGTACTTAACTTTACTATTTATATTTTTGACTAAATGTACTTTAACTTCACTACATTCCAAAAGAAAAGAATGTACTTTTTACTACATACATTTTCCCTGACACCCAAAAGTACTTGTTACATTTTGAATGCTTAGCAGGTGATGAAAATGGTCCAATTCACACACTTACCAAGAGAACATCCCTGGTCATCCCTACTGCCTCTGATCTGGCAGACTCATTAAACAGAGAACATCCCTGGTCATCCCTACTGCCTCTGATCTGGCAGACTCATTAAACACACTTTTTTTTGTAAATGATGTCTGAGTGTTGGATTGTGCCCCTGGCTATCCGTAAATAAATTAAAAACAAGAAAATGGTGCCGTCTGGTTTGCGTAATATAAGGACTTTTTTGTTACGTATACATTTACTTTTGATACTTAAGTATATTTAAACCAAATACTTTCACTCAAGTAGTATTTTACTGGGTGACTTTCACTTTTACTTGAGTCATTTTCTATTAAGGTATCTTTACTTTTACTCAGGTATGACAATTAGGTACTTTTTCCACCACTGCACACACACACATACTGTACACACACATATACTGTACACACACACGCTGGGTGTCTGAGGGCGGTTTATTTATGCGTAGCAGACAGAGACGTCTCAGAATAGATGAAAGGACCGAGAGCTTTCTGGGAACACAGTCCTGTGTGACCACTCACCCAGTAGGAGTCAGCTCAATGTGGGGATACAACACACTCAGTACACTCTCTCTATTCTCTATATCTATCTGTCTATCTGTCTATCTGTCTATCTGTCTATCTGTCTATCTATCTGTCTGTCTGTCTGTCTGTCTGTCTGTCTGTCTGTCTGTCTGTATGTCTGTATGTCTATCTATCTATCTGTCTGTCTATCTATCTATCTATCTATCTGTCTGTCTGTCTGTCTGTCTATCTATCTATCTATCTATCTATCTATCTATCTATCTATCTGTATGGCTGTCTATCTATCTATCTATCTATCTGTCTGTCTGTCTGTCTGTCTGTCTGTCTGTCTGTCTGTCTGTCTGTCTGTCTGTCTGTCTGTCTGTCTGTCTGTCTGTCTGTCTGTCTGGCTCTGTCTGTCTGTCTGGCTCTGTCTGTCTATCTGTCTGTCTGTCTGTCTGTCTGTCTGTCTGTCTGTCTGTCTGTCTGTCTGTCTGTCTGTCTGGCTGGCTCTGTCTGTCTGTCTGTCTGTCTGTCTGTCTGTCTGTCTGTCTGTCTGTCTGTCTGTCTGTCTGTCTGTCTGTTACAGACTGGTGAAGGGGATACCTATTACAGGTCTGAAAGGAGTCATTGTTTACACACACACACACACACTTAGAGCGTTTGATGTTCAACAGCATCATTTCTCAGGTTTCTTTGAATCACACACATGAGCTTGGACTTCAAACAGACACAGGAGCTGCATGTAATCACGATGCATTCATTCACTACTACTACAAACCAGAAGACAGACAGACAGACAGACAGACAGACAGACTAAAGATGTTAACATCTCTCCACTCAAACCAAACGGCAAACAAATCATTAGGCGGTATTGATTTGACCTCCAAAGCAGACCATTTTCCAATATAAGAGGCAGACATACAGGCAGACACACTGGGCTATGCACGATCAGACACACACACACACATACGCTCCGTCTCTCACTAAGTCAGAACGAAAGCTATAGCTTCCTCTGGGTTTCGTTGGTCATTAGCCAATTCCACAACGACAGAAGCTACCTGTCTCAGCAGGCGATCCGAGCTGGCATTCGGGAGAATAGCCTGCCCTACACACACGGCGTGAGAATACATACATCACGGCGAGAGAACACACACAAACACACTGCAAATCAATAGAGCTAACCCCCTCTCCCCTCCCACACACGACAACACACAGAAAAACGACACAGAAAATACAACAATGCGCACACACACTATGGACACTAGGTCAGAAAGCCGGTGTGCTAAAGCTGGTTCAGTCAGAGAGCCTACTCTGATAGTTAACACAATTTATTCATGTAATAGTCTACCATAATAATAATAATACAGTATTTCAGAGGACCTTATGTCGGAAATATGTGTGCCGTGAAAAATATATATATCTCTCTCTCTATATATATATATATAGATGTGTGTGTGTGTCTGTTCGATTGTGTTTTTGTCAATGTTTGTCAATAACAAACAACAGCCCAAGTGAATGTAAATGGGAAGAGAATGATCTACAGTCCTCTCATCCCATGTTCCTCTCTGCTGTCTAAATCCTCGTTTTAATCCAAATAACGCCTAGCCCTTATTCCTGAAGGCTAGCCTTCTACCGTTGACTCACCTATACGAAATCTGTTTCCTAAAAGCCAGACCCTTTAATTTCTCCTCCAGCGTCTCCACCTCCATCTCGACGAGGCTACTGAACGTATCGCTGCCCCCCATGGCCTTCTCTTCGCCGCAGCCGGACTCGCTGTCCTCCCCGGCCGCTTCCAGCGCGGTCAGTCGGCCGCTGAAGGTCCCGGGGTTGTGCTCCGCCTGGGACGAGCAGAGCTTGGCCAGGGGGTCCATGCTCATGCTGCGGCTGGCACTGGACCCCCTCTCCCCGTCTACTCCGGGAGACAGCGACGTTATAAGGTGGGTATCGCTGGATGACAGTGTCCGTCCTTTTTATGGTCGCGGTTGTTGAAGGGATCCAAAGCAGCGGGGACCTGTGTTCACCGCACCGTCAAGCACGCGCTGGTGATCGCGAACGACTAGTGCGAGCTGACGGTCTGGAAATGGTAGCACGAGCTGCGGCGGCATCAACAAGCGTCAGCTCAACAGAAGCTCACGAGCTGCAGCAGGCAGCATCCATCTCCGGCCCCGGCAAGGGCATTGTGGGATACTCCTGCACCGCCTCACCATGCCTCAGTATCATCACTATGGTAAAAGCAGGGCAGAGCAGGGGTGGACTGGGACAACAATTCGGCCCTGGCATTTCATCCACACCAGTCCACAGCACCGTGCGCACAGCCAACTCATTTCTCCCTGGTGTCACTGGTGACACGAACTTTGTTGGTGGCACCAGCCCATAATTTGCTCACCCTAAGTCAATCAGGGTCCTTCATTACGAAGTGCAATAGATAGGCTACTGAGGTATTTAAAAAAAAAAGTTATTTCATCTAAGCCGTGGAAGCAGGAATGCATGCTTCAATATATTTTGATGTGCAACCTAATCCAGTGATTGTCATGAATATCGAGTTGATAATTAGACTACAGTTGCTATATAAAATTAAGATGACCAGTGTAGCTGTGCAAAAAAAATAAAAAATAAACAATGGCATGGATGGAACTACATATACTAAACTATAACATTTCGCGATAGTCCTTTGAAATCAACTACCCATCCACAGTTTTCTTATTAATCTTTGCCTATCTAGCAATTTTATAATCACTCAAGTTTGGTACGCTGTGCTGTTGGATGCACTTTCTAGCCATGGGCATAGTTGTTCATGCAGTGGTTACAATGTATCACTGATCAAACGTTCTCATACAAGGTCTGCGGCGAAACCGTAGGAGCAAATGAGTTTGCTCTAGCCGGGGACAGGCCACAAGAATATGGGATTGTCCCCGGAAATCAGGAACGACTGGTCACCCTAGTCAAACTAGGACCCCAAAAGTTCCTAATTCAAATCAAACTTTTTTTGTCACATGTGCCAAATACAACACGTGTAGACTTTACCTTGAAATGCTTACTTACAAGCCCTTAACCAACAGGGCAGTTCAAGAAGTTAAGAAAATATTTACCAAACAAAATTCCCTTTTCCCATTACAGGAATCATGAGGTTAATAGCCTTTACTGTTCGAGCAAATCATGGTTTTAGCCACCACAAATTTGTTTTGAGTGAGATGACAATATGCTCGTTCTACGTTTATAGGCACCCTTTCCGTTTTTTTTTACGATCCATGATCTTGGCGGTTGCCCACTGATCAGCCAAACCCGTATTATAAATTAGCATACCAGAGAAGTTGCGTTTTTTTAATGGCACATGGGCCGCTGGCCACGTCACCTCACTCATTGTTTTATTTTTATGTTAGTCAGAATTGACTTATCAGTTGCATCATTATAACCCACTATGGGAATGAATAGAGAAATTACTAATTAGTTGAGGAATGGAGAGGATGCTTTTGCGTTTATAGTAAATCTGTCTGTTTTTACGTCTTTCTGTAAAACGCCGTTATTATCCAACCTCGCAACCACGAGACTTTCATTCTAAGCAAATCACTCTGTCTGAACATTTTTGCCTTAATTCAATTAGGTTAATGTGATTTGAGGTAAAAAGAGAATAGTCCAGGCTGACAGTTCTTTCACAGGCAGGGACAGACACAACATTTTACAAAATGCACACGCAGAAATATGCATATACGCACGCACGATCACACACACACATCAACTGGACACCAGTTGTGTCCATAGACCCATTGTCCAGAGGCAGAGCTTTAATTTGTTTGAACATTGGAGTGTGGGTTAAAACAGCGAAACTGGAAATTGTCTGATTTTTCTTTTTAAATACTCCAGTCTGAACTGAAACGACTAAAACCAGGTAGAAAGTGTGTAGAAACCAGTAGAGCTATTTGGTGGATTTGGTTGATTTTGCAGTCTCATACCAGTGAACTCAACAAGAATATGGGCATAATGATAAATGAGGGACTGTTGTTCCCTTGTCATATAACTAGTACATGTACTATCAATATAGCATTGTAAAAAAAAATCCAGATAAACCTTTTTTTGGGGGGCCATTGTCACGCCCTGGTCATAGAGAGGCTTTTATTCTCTATTTTGGTTTGACTAGGGTGGGCATTCTAGTTTCTGTATTTCTATGTTTTGGCCGGTTATGGTTCTCAATCGGGGACAGCTGTCTATCGTTGTCTCTGATTGGGAATCATACTTAGGCAGCCTTTTTCCCTTTGGTGTTTGTGGGTAGTTATCTTTGTTAGTGGCACTATAGCCCTGTTAAGCTTCACGGTTGTTTCTTCGTTTGTTTTGTTGGCGACATTTACAATATAATAGAAAACGTACGCTCACCACGCTGCACCTTTGGTCTCCTTCCGACGACGGCCGTGACAGCCATGCAAATATTGGAGTTAAAACATTTGAATAAGTTGATTTGAATGGCTGGCGGCCAAACCTTTGGGATGGGCTTAGTACGACTTCTGACGCTTATGTCGTTATTGACTGACACATGCTCACAGTGAGTGAATGCGTGCTTGCAGTCTCAAACACACAGTACATGACTTCAATTACACTTCAAAGCAGGACAATCTTGCACGGCAGTTGATGCTTTTACTACGGAAAATATTTATTTGTTTGAATCAAAAACCAAAAAAGGACAGAACCCATAAAGACAAAGACAGGTCCTGTGGAGGCAAAATGTGACTCTACAGTTTATATGCAATAAATAAGAATAAAATGGACTCTTTGGGGATGCTGTGTGAGGGGATTGACTGCAGGGCCCAGGCCAAAGGAGAATGTGCTTATGGTTCTGTTCATCTGTGTGTATTTGGGAGACAGTGCAGGTGGTAGAGACTATGACCTAGCAGAAACATCATAATGGTTCATTACATATCACAAGGCCACCATTGTGTTTTTCTCCAGCAAGAAAGTATCTTCGTTTAGGAAACAACACATTCCCCCACACACATTATCTGGTATAAAGTACTTTGTCATAATGCTGTATTATAAAACGTGATTGTCTCAACATCCAACCATCGATCAACATCAGTCAACATTGTTTTTACTGACCTCATACATGCAGGCTGACATTTATATTTACAAAAATAGGATTCGCTACGAAGACCTTTGGCTTTTGATAGAGACTCAAATGTAAGGACATAGCGTGCTATTCTGAATCCATCCGGACTAAAATCAATAGGAAAAGAATACGGAAAGATAATAGCATTTGAGATACTAAGCCCCGTTACTGTGAAGACATCAGCGGAGTATTCACAGAGCCACGGGGGCCCATTCTCATAACACCACCATGGGAATATCACCATAGAAATACAGAACGAAATACCACTCACTCAAATATAACAGAGCATAATGGCTAGAGCAAAGGATATCATAAAATATATAAAGAAGTAAAGCAAATAGAGGCAAAAATCAAAAACAAAGTATGAACACAAAAATATATCAAAAGGTGGTGTACTTTTGGAATGGAATAAAAACACAATATAATAGAACAACTACATACGATAAAATAATAAAGATATCCAAAAAGATTCTATAAATACAGAGAGCCTCGTCTCCTGCTCCTGCAGAGGGAAGGTCAAAGGTGAGGGGGTCAGAGGTAGACCCTATGACGTCTCGTTGACTGTCCTCTCCAGGTCTATGATTTTAGTACTGTCGTTCACCCTCTGCTCCAGAGACCTGGCGCAGAAGACAGACAAACAAATAAAAAACTACAACTACACTTTTACTGACATCAATACCCCAAAATCGTGTAAAAAAAACTGTTTGTGTGTGTGTGTGCATGCGTACGTGTGTGTCTTACCTGTGCAGGTCTAATAGCAGGGGTTTCTGTGGGTTCGTATCACTGCTGTTGCTGAAAGGTGGGCGTGTCTCAGCCCGATGTGACTCCTCCCCTTTCGGCTGCTTTTTCTCAGAGCGCCACGCTGCCATGACAACCGTGGGCCTCTCCAATTGGTCAGGATAGTCCCCGCCCAGACCCAGAAGGTGTGGCTCGTCCAGCCCTCTCTCCTCATAGGACAGCAGGCTCCTGGACTTCACTGTGAAGGATCATGGGTAAAAAAATAAATATAGAACCTGATCACATCATGTCCAGAAAGGAGAAAGTACTCAATGACACGCGTATCTTTTACATCTTTCTTTGTTGAAAGTCTTTTGGTTTTTAGGGACGGTATAATCCTTTGATGCGATCGTGTCTACTACTAATGCAATCCTACAACCCTCTTAACAATATGAAGTCTTATGAAATGGATTACACATTAAACCTAACCCTACCAACAGTAAACCTTGCTCTGTACATATCCTACAAAACAGATTGTTCTGCTGTAGGGGCAGAGTGCCAGCAACACTGATACTGGGCTCTGTGGCAAACAGGCTGTATGTGGGAGGGAGAAGAGCTGTAGGGGAGCAAAGATCAATCATCATGAAATGGCTGCATTGCAGTTTAATCATGCTAATGATAGTCCCTCTGAATGGGAAATAATGACATTCAAGTGTACACTCTTCCAGGAGGCCACGCCAAAACACTCCAAAAGGTGTGTGTGTGTATGACTGGTAGGATTACGAAACACTGCTAGTTTCTCAGCACTCAGATATTCAGAGCTAATGCCTCGCTAACACACACACATACACCTTGACACTGTAAAAAGATCAGCATTAATCCATGAAACATGAATGTGCAATGTGTGACTGACTGTGTGTGTGTGTGTGTGTGTGTGTGTGTGTGTGTGTGTGTATGTAGTACCTGTAGCTGTGTAAGACTCCTGCATGGCCATGTCTCTGGAGAGGCCAGTCTCTGTGATGGAGGAGCAGGGACCCAGGCTGGAGTAGAAACTCCCTAGGAACACAGCAAAGCACAGCACCACTACCTAGACACACACACACACACACGATATGTTATTAGGCTCCACAGTCAAGCACTTACATGAAAAAGACAAGACTGGCTGCCCACAACAGCTGACACACAGAGCATGCAGGAGTTATATAAAATGAAAAATAAAAGGTTATCCAATCGATATGAAACACAAATGCGCGCTCGCGCACACACACACACACACACACACACACACACACACACACACAGGGCTGAGTGTTGAGTTGGGGAGACTCACCATGAGGCAGGAGGAGGTCTGGGTGCCAGTGACTTTGCAGGAGCGGGGAACCTTCCCTGCCACCACCGCCTGCAGAGAGTGCAGCTGTTGTATTAGAGTCCTAGGGAGAGGGGACGAGGGGAGAGAGGGGGGAAGGGGAGAGGGGACGAGGGGAGAGAGGGGGGAAGGGGAGAGGAGACGAGGGGAGAGAGGGGGGAAGGGGAGAGGAGACGAGGGGAGAGAGGGGGGAAGGGGAGAGGAGACGAGGGGAGAGAGGGGGGAAGGGGAGAGGGGACGAGGGGAGAGAGGGGGGAAGGGGGGAGGGGACGAGGGGAGAGAGGGGGGAAGGGGACAAGGGGAGAGAGGGGGGAAGGGGAGAGGAGACGAGGGGAGAGAGGGGGGAAGGGGAGAGGAGACGAGGGGAGAGAGGGGGGAAGGGGACGAGGGGAGAGAGGGGGGAAGGGGAGAGGGGAGAGAGGGGGGAAGGGGAGAGGAGACGAGGGGAGAGAGGGGGGAAGGGGAGAGGGGACGAGGGGAGAGAGGGGGGAAGGGGAGAGGGGACGAGTGGAGAGAGGGGGAAGGAGAGAGGGGACGAGGGGAGAGAGGGGGGAAGGGGAGAGGAGACGAGGGGAGAGAGGGGGGAAGGGGAGAGAGGGGGGAAGGGGACGAGGGGGAGAGGAGAGAGAAGGTAAAGTTGGGGTCAGAGCTTAGTCATAGACACTCACACACATCCTGCCGAAGACAATACACACACACACACACAGCTAAATAGACACACAGCTGAACAGAACAGCAGAGAATTACACACTTCACTGGACTAACATATGACTTCACAGAATGTTACACGGTGTGTATTCGTGCACAAACCCATGCAAACATAACAAAACATAACGCTCCGTTCGACTCAGTGAACTGTGTGATAATTTTACAAGGTTGGATTAATATTGTAGGAAAGGATGAAGCACGAAACATACCCTAGAGCACCATGTAATGTATGTCTCTTACTTGTTGGTACACTCCAGATTCTCCACTTTCCTGCGCAGCTCACTGTTCTCATTGGAGCAGTTCTCCACCCTGTGGACAATAGGGGGAATTACAAGATCAGTGACGGGTAGGCATAATAACTAGGGGAGACGGAAGGTACTACTGTATTTGTGTAAAAGCACCGTTGAGTTTAATGAATTGTCATTGCCATAATAAAGTCTTTATCTATAGCATTGATAATGACGCTAATTAATTACCAAAGAAATAGGGGGAAAAACGCATTCCCAAAGCAACACATTTGATTTCTAGCTGAATGAGAACATCATGAAAGACTCACTTCTTCTCCAGGGCGTCCATGTACTCCTTCTTCTTTCTGCGGCTCTCTTGAGCAGAGATCTGAAAGAAAGGATGTCGAAAATTACGCCAAGTCATGGCTCACGGAAGTATCACTTTAATGTATCACTCTGAAGTGTCTTATTATGTCTGGCACAGGCAGAAATAGAAAGTATTAAATATATGAGTGAGCATTTCTCCTTTGCCAAGATAATCCATCCACCTGACAGGTGTGGCATAGCAAGAAGCTGATTAAACAGCAAGATCATTACACAGGTGAACTTTGTGCTGGGGACAATAAAAGGCCACTCTAAAATGTGCAGTTTTGTCACGAAACACAATGCCGCAGATGTCTCAAGTTTTGAGGGAGTGTGCAATTAACATGCTGACTGCAGGAATGTCCACCAGAGCAGTTGCCAGGAAATCGAACGTCCATTTCTCTACCATAAGCCGCCTCCAACGTCATTTTATAGAATTTGGCAGTGCGTCCAACCAGCCCCACAACCGCAGGCCACGTGTAACCACGCCAGCCAAGAACCTCCACATACTGCTTCTTCACCTGCAGGATCGCCTGAGACCAGCCACCCAGTGAGCTGATGAAACTGAGGAGTATTTCTGTCTGTATTAAAGCCCTTTGTGGGCAAAAACTCAGTATGATTGGCTGGGCCTGGCTCCCCAGTGGGTGGGTCTGGCTCCTAAGTGGTTGGGCCTACGCCCTCCCAGGCCCATCCATGGTAAATTAAGAATAGGGCTTAATGAATTTATTTCAATTGACTGATTTCCTGATATGAACTCTAACGCAGTAAAATCATTGACACTGTTCCATGTTGAGTTTATATTTATGTTCCTAACTGTTGTTTGACATTTCACATCACAAATCGTAATCACAAGTCCCACCTTGTTCTTGATCTTCCTGCGTATCTTCTTCAGGGCCTTCTCCTCTGCCTTGGACAGAGGCAGCTTGGTGGGAACAGGGTAACCCTCGGCAACCAGGGTTCTCCTCTCTTCTTCTGTCAGCAGGAGGGGGCCAGAGCCCTGCAACTTCTACGGGGAGAGGAGGAAGTGTCATCAGAGCCCATCAGATAAACTGACAAACTGTGTCGTATTTCAGTGACGTCCCTGTGTCTGTTCTCTGAATAGCTCCGTCGCTCATTCCTTCCGTTTCATGAGGTCGCCACTGATCTGACCAGGTTGGATTGGTGAACGCAATAGGGTGATAACCTCGCATTAACTTATCCAATCTCTCTCAGATCAGTGATCACCCGAAGAAAGGTAGGACGGATTCATATTATGACGACGGGGTCCCTGTATCTTCCCAGCGACTCCCTGGTCCCCGGTCTGCGTTGTACTTACGTGTGGGGCGGTGAGAAGAGGGGAGTTGGAGAGGGAGGAGGGTGTGCGCTGAGACACCTTGAGGCCGGCCTGGGAGGGCGCAGGGCTGAGGGGAGAAGAGGGGGTGGAGGGGCTCTGGGGGGTGCTGGCGTGTACCGGGCTCTGACAGCCCTCTGAGTCACTGCTGTGGGAGGAGGGAGGGGTGGGTGGCATCTGCAGAGACTCCAGACCTTGTGAGGGGAAACACCCACAAACAGGTTACACGCCTGCAAAACGTTCTCCAGAGACGATCAACACTAACATTTACAGACTTTGCACATTGGATTGTACTTAATGTCAACATCATCCATCAGTGGCTAGAAGGGATCCTCAGAGCAGCACAACACTGATCCGCCTGCATAGTAACTATACTGAACAAAAATATTAAAAAACGCAACAAATTCAAAGATTTTACTGAGTTACAGTTCATATAAGGAAATTTGTCAAATTGAAATCCACTTCTTAGGCCATATGGATTTTACATGACTGGGAATACAGATATGCATCTGTTGGTCACCTTAAAGAAAAGAAAGTAGGGGGGGTGGATCAGAAAACCAGTCAGTATCTGGTGTGACCACCATTTGCCTCATGCAGCGCGACACGTCTCCTTCGCATAGAGTTGATCAGGCTGTTGATTGTGGCCTGTGATTGTGGAATGTTATCTCACTCCTCTTCAATGGCTGTGTGAAGTTGCTGGATATTGACAGGAACTGGAACGCGCTGTCGTACACATCGATCCAGAACATCCCAAACAGGCTCAATGGGTGACATGTCTGGTGAGTATGCAGGCCATGGAAGAACTGGGACATTTTCAGCTTCCAGGAATTGTGTACAGATCCTTGCGACTTGGGGCCGTGCATTATCATGCTGAAACATGAGGTGATGGCGGCAGATGAATGGCACGACAATGGGCCTCAGGATCTCAACATGGTATCTCTGTGCATTGAAACTGCCATCGATAAAATGCAATTGTGTTCGTTGTCTGTAGCTTATGCCTGCACATACCATACCCCCACTAGGGCACTCTGTTCACCACGTTGACAACAGCAAACCGCTCGACCACACAATACCATACACATTGGTCTGCAGTTGTGAGGCCGGTTGGACGTACTGGCAAATTCTCGAAAACAACGTTGGAGGCGGCTTATGGTAGAGAAATTAACATTCAGTTCTCTGGCAACAGCTCTGGTGGACATTCCTGCAGTCGCTCTCTAAACTTGAGACATCTGTGGCATTGTGTTGTGTGACGAAACTGCAGATTTTAGAGTGGCTTTTTATTGTCACCAGCACAAGGTGCACCTGTGTAATGATCATGCTGTTTAATCAGCTTCTTGATATGCCACACCTGTCAGGTGGATGGATTATCTTGGCAAATGAGAAATGTTCACTAACAGGGATGTAAACACATTTGTGCACAACATTTGAGAGAAATAATATTTTTGTGCATAATGGAACATTTCTGGGATCTTTTATTTCAGCTTATGAAACATGGGACCAACACTTTACATGTTGCGTTTGTATTTTTTGAGAAAAAAAGAAGAAACCCGCACACTGCTCTTGATAGTATCACTGGTCTTTAATAAGCTTACGTATATGACCGTCGTCAGAGCGTTCGTATTTAAAAATATATATATTTTGGACACACCATACACATTGTCAAATACTTAAAGTGTGCTTGATTTATCTTCAAAATGTATCTTCAAAATGTATGCACGCATGACTTTGGATAAAAGCGTCTGCTAAATGGCGTATGTTATACGATTATATTATTTAATGAGGTGGAAAGAGTCAGCACAGTACTTGACACGTATATTTGACCCAGGTCCGGGGACTACATACAGAGAGGTTATGAGTAGTGTGGTAGTACGATATGGTGTGTGTCAGGTCTCACCTTTAGGAGACAAGTTGAGGAACTGGTCCACCTCATGAGGCTCCAGTTTGATTTGGATCTCACCAATCTCCTTCGCCTAGACAATCAGACAGCAGAGAGAGACGTTACACA
Organism: Salvelinus alpinus; assembly: GCF_045679555.1. Taxonomy (NCBI): domain Eukaryota; kingdom Metazoa; phylum Chordata; class Actinopteri; order Salmoniformes; family Salmonidae; genus Salvelinus; species Salvelinus alpinus. Next base: position 6,082,702 of record NC_092122.1, read on the forward strand.
CGCGCGCAGACCTTTGTGTGTGTATTTGTGAGTACATGTGGGCCTGTCTGAATGTGCTGTGGCTCTAGACGTCTTCTTACCTTGTTGGCCTTGCCCTGTGTGGCCGTCTGTGGGTTGGGCTTGGGGGCTGGTGGGGCCGGGGCCTCAGTGATGTGGCCCTCGGGGGCCTGGGAGAGGGTTAGGGCGGGCAGCAGGGCTGGAGGGTCACACAGCAACACCTCCATCTGTTCCTCCTGCTCCACGGGCCAATCCTCACCATCTGATTCTAATAGAGCGAAACAGACATGACACATCAGCATCAGCACGGTCACTTAGATACTGTACGTACTGTTTGTGTCTTGTGTGGCCCTGAACGTACTAATGCACATAGCTCCACATATCTCTGTATTGCCACCCTCTTTTGTTATAGATACCGCAGATATCCTACACATTACAATACGCCATGTAATCTACAACTGTCCCTGAGGCTCAAAAACCCTCCCCTCTGTCCTCCCCCTCTCACCTGCATCACTCCCCTGCTCCCCAGGCAGATGTGAGACGGGCGACTGGGGCCGGGAGTCGCCACACAGGGAGTAGGAGTGCTCCGCCTGGATGTGGGGCGGCAGCGGGGAGGACGGGGTAAAATCATCCCCCTCATCCATGGCCTCTCCTTCCCGGCCGGACAGGAAGGGGTCGCTCAGCAGCTGGCCCAGCAAAGCATCCTGGGTGAAGTCATCCAGGAGGTCTGTGAAGTGCTGTTAGAGGGCGAGTGGGAGAAATATGGATGTTCATGATAGATTGACAAAAGACACATAGGAAACACAGACTTGAGGCTAAGAGCACAGACATGATACCATCTAGTCATCACACTGTCTAGTTATTACACCATATACCATGTCATTATTATATCATATATCTGTCACTGTAGCTAATTTGTAATTACTGCCTATAAAGCTCTTTAATGGCTATCAGCACTTGCCTTTGAGGAAAAGCCCCCCAGGCCAGCAACAAACAGCCAATCATAGAGCTGTAAAATCCCCTCTCCTCCTGTGACAATAGAGGCTGATATCGCTCCCACCAATCAGAGCGGCCGTATCTCATCATCCCATCTCTCAATGTGGTGAGACATTTTGACTTTTGAGTAAAGGCCAAGACTGACAGCCACCTTCTCCACTTCTCCTTTCTTTCTCCATTCCCTCCCCCCATCCTACCCTCAGAACATTCCTCCATTCTTTCTCCCTTCCATCCCCCCATCCTACCCTCAGAACATTCCTCCATTCTTTCTCCCTTCCCTCCCCCCATCCTACCCTCAGAACATTCCTCCATTCTTTCTCCATTCCCTCCCCCCATCCTACCCTCAGAACATTCCTCCATTCTTTCTCCCTTCCCTCACCCCATCCTACCCTCAGAACATTCCTCCATTCTTTCTCCCTTCCATCCCCCCATCCTACCCTCAGAACATTCCTCCTTTCTTTCTCCCTTCCATCCCCCCATCCTACCCTCAGAACATTCCTCCATTCTTTCTACCTTCCCTCCCCCCATCCTACCCTCAGGACATTCCTCCATTCTTTCTACCTTCCATCCCCCCATCCTACTCTCAGGACATTCCTCCTTTCTATCTCCCTTCCATCCCCCCATCCTACCCTCAGGACATTCCTCATTTCTTTCTCCCTTCCATCCCCCCATCCTACTCTCAGGACATTCCTCCTTTCTATCTCCCTTCCATCCCCCCATCCTACTCTCAGGACATTCCTCCTTTCTATCTCCCTTCCATCCCCCCATCCTACCCTCAGGACATTCCTCCTTTCTTTCTACCTTCCATCCCCCCATCCTACCCTCAGAACATTCCTCCATTCTTTCTCCCTTCCCTCCCCCCATCCTACCCTCAGAACATTCCTCCTTGCACATTCCTTCCCCTCTTCCTTTCTTGATGTGACCCCAAAAAACTCTAATTCTAAACCAACACTGCTTGGGACAGGTTAGGACAGGCCTCTCGACCTCAGCTGTTCAGACGCTCCAATGTTTCTTCCCCTCTCTGCCCCCCCGCTTTTTAGATTCCCTACCTCTATGTCATCATGAGGACCTTCGGGTCAAAGACGTCAACTCAATGAACTGAGGGAGCATTCAATGTGTGTGACGGTATAGTACCCTGCACTTGAAAGTCATTATCAGATGGGTGTATACTATTTAACTATCTACCTCTATACCTCTTTCTGCTTTTCAGGTTATGTACTTCTCTACCTCTCTTTAACATGACTAATTAACGCCTATCAGCCAGCTGGAACAGTAATAATGGTCGGACTAGGCCATATTTTTTGTGGCTAATAGCTACATTGAAACAGCTTGCATCAACAGTAGTTCATCATGTCTTCTGTGAGCCAGTGGAGGACAGGGATAATACAGTATATAGCCTAGCCTTACAAGAAAACCGTTCGAATAGAAGACAGTCGCCCGTTCGCGAACACAAAAACGTGCTTTCGGTTGGTTTCACGCAATGATGTACAGTGCCTTCGGAAAGTATTCCGACCACTTTACTTTTCCCACTTTTTTGTTACATTACAGCCTTATTCTAAAATGGATTAAATAAAATTAAAAAACTCCGCAATCTACATACAGTACCCCATAATGACAAAGCGAAAACAGGTTTTTAGAAATCTTTGCAAATGTATTAAAAAAACAAAAACAGAAATACCTTCTTTGCATAAGTATTCAGCCCCTTTGCTATGAGACTTTAAATTGAACTCAGGTGCATCCTGTTTCCATTGATCATCCTTGACATGTTTCTACAACTTGATTGGAGTCCAACTGTGGTAAATTACATTTATTGGACATGATTTGGAAAGGCACACACACATGTCTATATAAGGTCCCACAGTTGACAGTGCATCTCAGAGCAAAAACCAAGCCATGAGGTCGAAGGGATTGTCCATAGAGCTCCGAGACAAGATTGTGTCGAGGCACAGATATGGGGAAGGGTACCAAAAAATGTCAGTAGCATTGAAGGTCCCCAATAACACAGTGGCCTCCATCATTGTTCAATGGAAGAGGTTTGGAACCACCAAGACTCTTCCTAGAGCCCTCCACCAATCAGGCCTTTATGGTAGAGTGGCCAGACAGAAGCCACTCCTCAGTAAAAGGCACATGACAGCCCGCTTGGAGTTTGCCAAAAGGAACCTAAAGGCCTGTCAGACCATGAAAAACAAGATTCTCTGGTCTGAGGAAACCATGAATGAACTCTTTGGCCTGAATGCCAAGCTTCACATCTGGAGGAAGCCTGACACCATCCCTACGGTGAAGCATGGTGGTGGCAACAGTACAGAGAGATCCTTGATGAAAATCTGCTCCAGAGCGCTCAGGACCTCAGACTGGGGTGAAGGTTCACCTTCCAACAGGACAATGACCCTAAGCACACAGCCAAGACAACGCAGGAATGGCTTTGGGACAAGTCTCTGAATGTCCTTGAGTGGCCCATCCAGAGCCCGGACTTAAACTCAATCGAACATCTCTGGAGAGACCTGAAAATAGCTGTGCAGCGACGCTCCCCATCCAACCTGACAGCGCATGAGAGGATCTGCAGAGAAGAATGGGAGAATCTCCCCAAATACAGGTGTGCCAAGCTTGTAGTGTCATACCCAAGAAGACTCGAGGCTGTAATCACTGCCAAAGGTGCTTCAACAAAGTACTGAGTAAAGGGTCTGAATACTTATGTAAATGTGATATTTCAGTTGTTTTTTTTAACTGTTTTTGCTTTGTCATTATGGGGTATTGTGTATAGATTGATGAGGGGGAAAAAACAATTGTATCAATTATAGAATAAGGCTGCAACCTAACAAAATGTGGAAAAAGTCAAGGGGTCTGAATACTTCCCGAAGTCAATGTATACAAACCCTGGATTGCTGATGCTATGCATTGGCCATTGAAAGGCTTTGAAGCCACCGGTCAGCCATATTGTCACTCCCCAGTAGGAGCAGTCCTCCATGGAAATGAATGGAATTCTACACTATTTCAATTACATGTTTCAAGGACAAAATTGCATGTATTTAAGTATTATTCTGTTGTAGTGGGGACAGTAACATTATTATGAATTTGTATGTTCAGCACACATTATATACAATTTAAAAGTATGCATTTAGGTGTCTGTAATAGAATAAACGTGGCTAAAATGAATGTAGACAATGTATCTCTATACCTTCCAAAATATTAACACAGCACCGCCTCAGTCATCTAGTGTATATATTCATCATTGATTTCACTGCCTCCGCACGCCCAATTCTGGTGAGTTCAACGCTTAATTTTGTTTCTCTCTTTACTGAGGCCTGGGGGTGTATTCAACCGTTAAAGAACCAAACAGAACGAAAAGGGGCGGGACCTACCTGAATTTGTCCAATAGAAACTCTTTTTGGTGCAAAACCTTTCCCATTTGGAGTAAACGGTTTCTGTTACGAAACGTTTTGCAACTGATGAAATGTTTTGCAACAGAATCGGCATAATGAATAGGCCTACACCCCCTGGTTAGAGCTCTAACTAGGTTCTGATGCAAAGTATGGTGTTATTCTAGAGTTCAGCACTGATATTTCCCCGAATTTAAACAGTGGTAGGATGACAAGGATCATTTTATCGTTCCCGCTCTTTCTGGTGTACAGTCCTCTGTCACTGAGAATGTCACCCATTTTTGCATCAGACCGCTGGATGGATTACACGTAACAGAGTTCTGTGTTCTGGACTTTTATTGAACTGCATTACAGATGTGGGATCTGTAATGCAATTACAGGCTCAAAATGGCCAGAAACAAAGCAAGGTCTTTCTTTCTGGCCATTTTGAGCCTGTAATCGAACCCACAAATGCTGATGCTCCAGATACTCAACTAGTCTAAAGGAGGCCAGTTTTATTGCTTCTTTAAATCAGAACAACAGTTTTCAGCTGTGCTAACATAATTGCTGATCAATTAGCCTTTTAAAATGATCAACTTGGATTAGCTAACACAATGTGCCATTGGAACACAGGAGTTATGGTACAATAGTCATTTACAACATTAACAATGTCTACACTGTATTTATGATCAATTTGTGCTTTTGAAAAAATGTGCTTTTATTTTAAAAAACAAGGACATTTCTAAGTGACCCCACACTTTTGAACGGTAGTGTATAATGTGTGCGTGTGTGTGTGTGTGTGTGTCAGAGAGTGGGGTGATGTTGTACAGTAGGGAACAGCGTTACTGTAGAGCTGAGGAAAAGGGAGGAGGGAGGGATGTTTCAATGTGTTGCTCATTAACAAAGATCCACAGAGACAACAACCTCATTACGAAACTAAGGCCTTTATTAAAATGATGGCAACCTCAACAACTTCCACAGCTGCTTAGATAGAAAACAGCAGCCTTTAACTTCCTGTTTAAAACTAAGACGAAGAACGGCAGACATTTAAAGTATGCACATTATTCAAAGGAGTAGGCCTACAGATTTCACAGTAACGCTAAGAAGCATTACTCCGTAGGATTTGGGGCCAACCGTTCAGGTTATATTGCAGTATCCTGGACACCACTGAGTCAGCCAAACAGTTACGTTATTGACCTGATTCCACCCAAAATTCAGTCCCCTAACGAATAACCTTCACCTGCTCTAGACTACAGTTCGGTCTCCGGGCAGAACTCACAGACCTGAGCCAATAGGAGGATTAGCCAGACAGGGCCTGTCTCTAAACTGCTACAGCAGGGGATAGGAAGCATCTGGAGAACGTGGTAGCATCTCAGGGAGTGGGCAGAGAAAACACTTCATGGATATCATCTAGTTGGAAAACAGAGAGCAACATTCAGAGGAAAAGGGTGGAATGACAAATAGGAAAAGAGAAGACAGCAGGCGGAAAAAGTGATGAACACCCTGGAGAATGTGGAAGGAGTGAGAAGGAGAGGGAGACGGAGAGAGAGAGAAAGAGGGAGCACAAGGAGAAAGGGAGCGCAAGGAGAGAAGGGTAGAGATGGCAGGAAGCCAGGCATGTGGGTTGAGTTACAGTCTGATTCAGGCCATGACACAGAGAGGGAGAGAGAGAGAGAGAGAGAGAGAGAGAGAGAGAGAGAGAGAGAGAGAGAGAGAGAGAGAGAGAGAGAGAGAGAGAGAGAGAGAGAGAGAGAGAGAGAGAGAGAGAGAGAGAAAGAGAGAGAGAGAGAGAAAGAGAGAGAGAGAGAGAAAAAGAGAGAGAGAGAGAGAAAGAAAGAAAGAAAGAGAGAAAAAAAGAAAGAGAGAAAGAGAGAGAGAGGTGGAAACTGAGCTGCACTTCCTAACCTAACCTGACCACTCACCATTGAAATGTTCTTTCCGCTCTTTTCCCACTTGTAACGTTTTCTACATGTCCAGCTGGAAGGGAACTCAATACAAATGCTAGTCTGTCCAGCGGGCCTACCCCAGTAGAGTCAGAGTGACCTCTTTAACCGACTCTACACGCTAAACATCCTGTTACATACTCAGTTATACCCTAGTCATTTCCCTTTATACTCTAAAACACCATAGGAAACACTCAGTCCTGTACACATGATTTAAATAGTACACAAACAACTCCAACTCTCCATAAGGAGTTATGTGGGTATATAAGGAGTAGGAAATCAGATCCTTTCAGGCATGCCTCTAACAGGCCTGGTGTGTGTTTAGTCCGTATGTTTATATTAACACACACACACAACATGGGCCTCGTGTTAACTGTGTCTAAAAAGTGTCCCGCCCTGCATCTGGCCTGTGCTTGGGTAGGGGAGAAGAGAGAGGGGTAGAGAGGGGGAAGGGGAGGGGAAAAGAGAGGAGAGAGAAGGAGAGAGGGGGAGACAAGTTGGAAGAGAGGTGAGGGGGGAGGAGAGAGGAGTGATGGTTACAGAAGAGAGGTGAGGTGAGAGGGGAGAGAGGGGTGAGGAGAGAGGAGAAAGGACTGCTGGCTACGTCACACCGAATCACTAACCAACAGACAACAATTTACAATTTACACTGACCCTCACGTCTCCGAGCAACAGAACAGCCGTCCCTTGCGATTGTCACACAGGAAACTATGGACCCTTACCAGGACGACCACCGACAGACACACCCCTATCCATCATGTTTGTCCCTTGTCATCATGTGTTGTGTGACAGTTATGGTTTGGTGAGATAATGATCGTGATAGTGATTATGGTGAGAAAACTGTTGGGTGTTGACTAGCTTCAGAAGAGGAGGAGGAAGGAAGAGAGGAATGGATCTCTGGCAGTCTTCTATGGTGTTGGAGGTCTCTAGGGAGAGGTTAGACTCTGTGGAGGCTTACTGGACCACAACCCTCTCCCTCTCTGTCATTACCTTGGCTATTCAGGGACATAAAATGGAGGAGGGGGCTGGGGCGGCGGGGTTGTGGTGGTGTGGGAGGCCTAGTCGTGCAGGGGGATGTGGGTCATTGGGTTGGGCTCCCTCTGGTCCAGAGGTGCTACTGGTGCTCCTGATGGCAGAGAATGCCTCTTTGTCTCAGGCCTGGCACGGTGGGAGCTGGGGTGGGGGATCTGGAGTGTGGGTGAGGTAATGAGGTGTTGTTAGGGGTGTTTGGGTGAGGGCTGTCATCTAACTCTCTGACTCCATCTCCAGCAGGTAGAAGGATGGTTTCTGCACATCCACACACACACACACACACGCACACGCACACACACCCACACACACACACGTGACAGAGTAGGGCCTACGGGGCTACTGTTGGATTACAGGCAACATCCGCACCGAGCTAAAGGCTAAAGCTGTTGCTTTCAAGGAGCACAACACTAATACGGACGGTTATAAGAAATCCCGCTATGCCCTCAGACGAACCATCAAACAGGCAAAGCGCCAATACAGGACTAAGATTGAATCCTACTACACCGGCTCTGACGCTGGACTACAAAAAGGAAACCCAGCCGCGAGCTGCCCAATGACGCGAGCCTACCAAACGAGCTAAATGCCTTTTATGCTCGCTTCGAGGCAAGCAACACTGAAGCATGCATGAGAGCACCAGCTGTTCCGGATGACTGTGTGATCGCGCCCTCCGTAGCTGATGTGAGCAAGACCTTTAAATAGGTCAACATTCACAGGGCCGCGGGGCCAGACAGATTACCAGGACGTATACTCAGAGCACGTGCGGACCAACTGGCAAGTGACTTCACTGACATTTTCAACCTGTAATACCTACATATTTCAAGCAGACCACCATAGTCCCTGTGCACAAGAAAGTGAAGGTAACCTGCCTAAATGACTACCGCCCTGTAGCACTCACATCGGTAGCCATGAAGTGCTTTGAAAGGCTGGTCATGACTCACATCAACTCCATCATCCAAGAAGCCCTAGACACACTCAAATACCGCCCCAACAGATCCACAGATGACGCAATCTCAATTGCACTCCACATTGCCATTTCCCACCTGGACAAAAGGAACACCTATGTGAGAATGCTGTTCTTTGACTACAGCTCAGCGTTCAACACCATAGTGCCCACAAAGCTCATCACTAAGCTAAGGACCCTGGGTCTAAACACCTCCCTATGCAACTGGATCCTAGACTTCCTGACGGGCCGCCCCCAAGTGGTAACAGTAGGCAACAACACATCTGCCACGCTGATCCTCAACACTGGGGCCCCTCAGGGGTGTGTGCTTAGTCCCTCCTGTACTCCCTGTTCACCAACAACTGCATGGCCAAGCACAACTCCAACACCATCATTAAGTTTGCTGACGACACAACAGTGGTAGGCGTGATCACCAACAATGATGAGACAGCCTATAGGGAGGAGGTCAGAGAACTGACAGTGTGGTGTCAGGACAACAACCTCTCCCTCAATGTGAGCAAGACAAAGGAGCTGATTGTAGACTACAGGAAAAGAAGGGGCCAAACAGGCCCCATTAGCATCGACGGGGCTGTAGTGCAGCGGGTCGAGAGTTTCAAGTTCCTTGGCGTCCACATCTCCAACAAACTATCATGGCCCAAACATACCAAGACAGTTGTGAAGAGGGCACGACAACAGCTTTTCCACCTCAGGAGACTGAAAAGATTTGTCTCCAGATCCTCAAAATGTTCTACAGCTGCACCATCGAGAGCATCCTGACCGGTGGCATCACCACCTGGTATGGCAACTGCTCGGCAAGGCGCTACAGAGGGTAGTGCGTACGGCCCAGTACATCACTGGGACCAAGCCTCTTGCCATCCAGGAGCTATATACTAGGCGGTGTCAGAGGAAGGCCCAAAAAATTGTGAAAGACTCGTCATCCAAGTCATAGACTGTTCTCTCTGCTACTGCACAGCAAGCATTACCGGAGCGCCAAGTCTAGGTCCAAAAGGCTCATTAACAGCTTCTACCCCCAAGCCATAAGACTGCTGAACAATTAATAAAATGGCGACCCCGATTATTTACATTGACCCCCTCCTCTTTGATTTTACACTGCTGCTGTTTATTATCTATGCATAGTCACTTTACCCCTACCTAAACCGCAAAAAAAGAAACGTCGCCTCACTGTCAACTGCGTTTATTTCAGCAAACTTAACATGTGTAAATATTTGTATGAACATAACAAGATTCAACAACTGAGACATAAACTGAACAAGTTCCACAGACATGTGACTAACAGAAATGGAATAATGTGTCCCTGAACAAAGGGGGGGTCAAAATCAAAAGTAACAGTCAGTATCTGGTGTGGCCATCAGCTGCATTAAGTACTGCAGTGCATCTCCTCCTCATGGACTGCACCAGATTTGCCAGTTCTTGCTGTGAGATGTTACCCCACTCTTCCACCAAGGCACCTGCAAGTTCTCGGACATTTCTGGGGGGAATGGCCCTAGCCTTTACCCTCCGATACAACAGGTCCCAGACTTGCTCAATGGGATTGAGATCCGGGCTCTTCGCTGGCCATGGCAGAACACTGACATTCCTGTCTTGCAGGAAGTCACGCACAGAACTAGCAGTATGGCTGGTGGCATTGTCATGCTGGAGGGTCATGTCAGGATGAGCCTGCAGGAAGGGTACCACATGAGGGAGGAGGCTGTCTTCCCTGTAACGCACAACGTTGAGATTGCCTGCAATGACAACAAGCTCAGTCCGATGATGGTGTGACACACCGCCCCAGACCATGACGGACCCTCCACATCCAAATCGATCCCGCTCCAGAGTACAGGCCTCGGTATAACACTCATTCCTTCGACGATAAACGTGAAACCGACCATCACCCCTGGTGAGACAAAACCGCGACTCGTCAGTGAAGAGCACTTTTTGCCAGTCCTGTCTGGTCCAGCGACGGTGGGTTTGTGCCCATAGGCGACGTTGTTGCCGGTGATGTCTGGTGGGGACCTTCCTGACAACAGGCCTACAAGCCCTCAGTCCAGCCTCTCTCACCCTATTGGGGACAGTCTGAGCACTGATGAGGGATGGTGCGTTCCTGGTGTAACTCGTGCAGTTGTTGTTGCCATCCTGTACCTGTCCCGCAGGTGTGATGTTCGGATGTACCGATCCTGTGCAGGTGTTGTTACACGTGGTCTGCCACTGTGAGGACGATCAGCTGTCTTGTCCTGTCTCCCTGTAGCGCTGTCTTAGGCGTCTCACAGTACGGACATTGCAATTTATTGCCCTAGCCATATCTGCAGTCCTCATGCCTCCTTGCAGCATGCCTAAGGCACATTCACGCAGATGAGCAGGGACCCTGGGCATCTTTCTTTTGGTGTTTTTCAGAGTCAGTAGAAAGGCCTCTTTAGTGTCCTAAGTTTTCATAACTGTGACCTTAATTGCCTACCGTCTGTAAGCTGTTAGTGTCTTAACGACCGTTCCCACAGGTGCATGTTCATTAATTGTTTATGGTTCATTGAACAAGCATGGGAAACAGTGTTTAAACCGTTTACAATGAAGATCTGTGAAGTTATTTGGATTTTTATGAATTATCTTTGAAAGACGGGGTCCTGAAAAAGGGACGTTTCTTTTTTTGCTGAGTTTGTATGTACAAATGACCTCAACTAACCTGTAACCCTGTACATTGACTCAGTACCGGTACCCCCTGTATATAGCCTCGTTATTGTTATTTTACTTTTTATTTTATTTAGTAAATATTTTCTTAACTCTATTTCTTGAACTGCATTGTTGGTTAAGGGCTTGTAAGTCAGCACTTCACGGTAAGGTCTACACCTGTTGTATTCGGTGTATGTGACAAATACAATTTGATTTGATTGAAGTCGAGAGGGATGAGAAGGGTTTGAAAGAATTTCTGTGGTGTTCTGTAATTGCTGACCCCCAGGGGCATAAATATGTGTGTGTGTTTGTGTGTGTTTAGTGTGCTTAGGCAAAGAGAGGAAGTCGGTTAAGCATGGGGGAAGGGAAGAGGCAGAATTGATGACGCAATACCTTCCCCTGAAAAACCAGATGTGCACCGAAAGAGAGAGGAAGAAATGACTCTCTCTCACACACCCACACATAAACCATGCCTGTGTGTGTGGTTTGTGGTGTGTGTGTGTGTGTGTGTGTGTGTGTGTGTGTGTGTGTGTGTGTGTGTGTGTGTGTGTGTGTGTGTGTGTGTGTGTGTGTGTGTGTGTGTGTGTGTGTGTGTGTGTGTGTGTGTGTGTGTGTGTGTAAGGCTGTACCTTGCCCTGGCCTCTTCCTTGTGAACGGACTCACTGATAATGACACACACACACACACACACACACAAATGCATGGCACATGTGCGTTTGCCTTGCATGCCTTCCATGTACAACCTAGTCATGTAGCATTAGTCATTGCGTCATAGCCAGCGCGTCCCTCCTAACTCTAACCCCTAAGACTGATGGCTCAGATAGGAGGCAGGACAGAGTGTCTTCAACAGATGATCAACTCAAAACAACTATGATAAAGACTGAGGTCCTGTTCTGACTGTTGTGGTTGGCTGATATTATTCCCGGGAGGAATGAACACACTCCGGGCCTGGAGCTCCAGCTGTGTCTGGGGGTTATCACGGGCTGACGGCAGGACAGAGACCCAGAGGCCCAGAAACAGGGCTCAGACTGGGGGTTATCACGGGCTGACGGCAGGATAGAGACCCAGAAACAGGGCTCAGACTGGGGGTTATCACGGGCTGACGGCAGGACAGAGACCCAGAGGCCCAGAAACAGGGCTCAGACTGGGGGTTATCACGGGCTGACGGCAGGACAGAGACCCAGAGGCCCAGAAACAGGGCTCAGACTGGGCGTTATCACGGGCTGACGGCAGGATAGAGACCCAGAAACAGGGCTCAGACTGGGGGTTATCACGGGCTGGCGGCAGGATAGAGACCCAGAAACAGGGCTCAGACTGGGGGTTATCACGGGCTGACGGCAGGACAGAGACCCAGAGGCCCAGAAACAGGGCTCAGACTGGGGGTTATCACGGGCTGACGGCAGGACAGAGACCCAGAGGCCCAGAAACAGGGCTCAGACTGGGGGTTATCACGGGCTGACGGCAGGATAGAGACCCAGAAACAGGGCTCAGACTGGGGGTTATCACGGGCTGACGGCAGGATAGAGACCCAGAAACAGGGCTCAGACTGGGGGTTATCACGGGCTGACGGCAGGATAGAGACCCAGAAACAGGGCTCAGACTGGGGGTTATCACGGGCTGACGGCAGGACAGAGACCCAGAGGCCCAGAAACAGGGCTCAGACTGGGGGTTATCACGGGCTGGCGGCAGGATAGAGACCCAGAAACAGGGCTCAGACTGGGGGTTATCACGGGCTGACGGCAGGACAGAGACCCAGAAACAGGGCTCAGACTGGGGGTTATCACGGGCTGACGGCAGGACAGAGACCCAGAGGCCCAGAAACAGGGCTCAGACTGGGGGTTATCACGGGCTGACGGCAGGATAGAGACCCAGAAACAGGGCTCAGACTGGGGGTTATCACGGGCTGACAGCAGGATAGAGGCCCAGAAACAGGGCTCAGACTGGGGGTTATCACGGGCTGACGGCAGGACAGAGGCCCAGAAACAGGGCTCAGACTGGGGGTTATCACGGGCTGACGGCAGGACAGAGGCCCAGAAACAGGGCTCAGACTGGGGGTTATCACGGGCTGACGGCAGGACAGAGGCCCAGAAACAGGGCTCAGACTGGGGGTTTGGTGGGGTTTCAGACTGGGGGGGCTGGGACTGAAGGGACCAACTGAAGCCAGGGTTGTGTTTCTGTCCTTTGGAACAATGCAATGCTACGATCCAATCCCATGGTCATGCTCCACAGAAAAATTGTTTATTTTTTATTTTTTAAACGGAACACTGAATCTCATGCAGTATTCTTCATTTTCAAAAATTGTGACCATTCATTTCAACCAAACACGACCGCTATGTGACCCAGTTATCCCCCTCAGGGCAGGGTGAAGGGTCAGGGGTCAGAATGACCGATGAGACACACTGATTGGATAGGATTAGGTGGAGGACGGGTTTGTCTGTAATTCCAGGATACTACTACCAGTGGGTGTGACGTTAAACCGGTGTGATGTGTTGACTCTCCAAACACGGTGTGTTTCAGAAGATAATCACTCGAAGCAGTCATGTGAACTGAGAAGGGGAAACCACTGCATGACAAAGGACATGGCTAAATGACATTACTAAAGGGTACATTGAGACCACAGGCGGCTGGTGGCACCTTAATTGAAATGCTGGAATGGAATTCATGGAACGGCATCAAACACACTCCATTCCTTAATTTATTATGATCCGTCCTCCTCTCACCGCCTCCTGTGAGTGACACCCTATTGCCCATATAGTGCACTACTTTGAAAAGTAATTCACTTTATGGGAATGTGTGTATCCTATGTGGTTGGGGAGGGCAGTTGGACCTGAAAAAGAAGACTTAAAAACGAGCAAAAAAATGTGGATGAAAGTAGTAAAAATGTCATTTGTTGTTGATGAATTTCAGATCCTCTTAATGGACTGACCGTTGAGCTCATGCGTTGAACATCCTCGGGGTCAGAGTTCAGACAGTGACTCAAAGTGTTATCAGACACACACACCCTTGGCAGACAGACTAAGCAGCGGGATCTGAAATGGAAAGAGGGAGGGAGGGAGGGAAGAAGGGAGAGAGAGAGAGCGAGAGGCAGAGATACAAGAGGCTGGAAGATGACTAGTGTCTGGAAAACTCTATCTCCCTCTCTTTTTCTCTTCCCGCCTCCCATGGTTTCCTACCAAGGCAACTTAATTGAGTCCAGAACTCACACACCCCGCTTCAGTGACATTTCACTTTTTCCAGGCCTGCTCTGACACAGTGACCGGGCATGCAGTCACTCTGCCCCACTGACGTCCTTCAACTGTTGATCAAGCGGTCTCTCCGTGCGAGTGTAGTGGGTTTGGTTCCATTGAGTCACAGTCCCCTTCAACATAAAGGGCGTCCAGTGAAAGGCTTACAAGCCTGCTGAGGGAAACAACTTGTTCAACCATTGCATTTATTAAGTTGTTCTGAAAGCACTCTATACATGTCTCTCTGGTTGACATCGTCTAATAGGAAAATGATGTCAATGTAAAAATGCAGGGAGAGAGAGGCATCAGAGAGGTGAAGGAGCTGTGTTTAGACTATGGGGCAGGAGCAGGCATGTCCACCTTGACTGTCCCTTCCCCCACCCTGCCTCAAGGGAAGAGAGGAGGAAAAGGAGGAAGGATAGAGGAAGCAGTACGTTATAGGGTTAAAAAGGGAGCGGGTGAGAGAGACGGAAGGGACGGAGGATATGGAGTTAAAACTTGTGAACAGCCCAGGAAATGGGTTCCAGGTGAAGAAAAAAAAACGACTATTAAAACACAAACTACTAAGCCCTGACAAAATGTCTGCCTCTATCCTAAACAGCTTCGTCAGTGAATGTAGGGCTACACAGCGATCAGTGGTAAGACGACACAGAGAGCAGGGAAATATGAGAACAGAGACTCACTGGATCGTGTTGTAGAACTCTGAATACCTGGCCAAACTATGTCCTTACTAGGCTACTGTAGATCTGGCTCCTCTCCCCGTTTAGGGCTGGGACACCATGCCCTACTCTAAAGAGAAACATAGACAACACCCAGTACACACACACACACACACACACACACACACACACACACACACACACACACACACACACACACACACACACACACACACACACACACACACACACACACACACACACACACACACACACACACACAGTCTTGTACAGCTAACCTTGTGGGGACATACAATTCAGTCCCATTCAAAATCCTATTTTCTCTAACCCCTAACCCTAAACCTAACCCTAATCCTAACCCGTACTCTTACCCTAACCCTAACCTTAACCCTAACCCAAAAACCTAAACTTTATCCTAACCCTAAACCTAACCCTAGCTCCTAACCCTAACCCTAATATTTAACTTAATTCTAACCCTAACCTTAACCCTAAACCCCCTAGAAATAGCATTTGACCTTGTGGGGACTAACAAAATGTCCCCAGCTGGTCAACTTTTTGTTCGTTTACTATTCTTGTAGGGACTTCTGGTCCCCACAAGAATAGTTAAACACGTCCACACACACACACACACACACACACACACACACACACACACACACACACACACACACACACACACACACACACACACACACACACACACACACACACACACACACACACACACACACACACACACACACACACACACACAACCAGTTAACAGCTAGCCAGGGCCTCTAGCGAGGACAAGAAAGGGAGAGTGTAAATGTAGCTGTGCTGTAGAGCGTGGAAGCTTGCTGCTGTGGGTTAGGAGTAATGACCCCTCTCACACACACTAATTACAACCCTACAGTAACTATGAATGTCCGGCTTCAGAACAGAAGAAAAGCTAAATGGAGTGTGGAGGAAGACTTCACAGCGGAAGGGGTTGGAGACACTCTGGTCAAAAGTATTGCACTAGAAAAGGGTGCCATTTCCAAAGCATACATGGTTAAAGAGCAGCCATTGCCATGGTTACCTGACAGGAAGTTGAGTATGGTACAGGTACCTTCCAGTATCAAAGATGGTTTCTCTTCAATGAGGATTTATGAAGTCTGAGGAAGAGGCACGCAACACAACACCAGGAAGTAGAAGACCCCTCATTATCTTTCCAATCTGTTATTGTTTGAGTATTGCAAATATTTCCTTTTGTCTTAAGAACCAGAATATCCAGTACAGCACCTCACCCTTGAGCTTATTTAAGTGATAATGCCCGAGAAGCCAGTGTTTGGAGGACATATTGGCACGGGTGTTGTTAGGCTCGAGATGAAGTCGAACCGTGTCAATATATCCTCCAAACACCCGCTTTATCACTTTTATACAACGGGTTACCAACATATTCAAATAATGATTTACATATTTATATTATAAAGGATATTTTGATTAATTTATTCATACTTTTTCATCCTTCCACGAGATATAGTCCCGACACAAATCTAAGGTTGCTACCCAAGCCGGCTGGTCGTTCGTTCTATTGGTTCGGTTACCAGAGACGCGACCCAGTCGTTCAGTCTTTTTGTTCTGTATCTATGGACGAGACCCAGTCGTTCGTTCTAAATGTTCCATTGCCATACTGGCTGGCAACGTTCTTATCCCTTGCTTGCTAGCTAGCCAACTACGGCTAACTTACAGTCACATCAAACAGTGCAGACAGAATAACAGTAGCTGCATTTGTTAAGCAGTTTTTCTAGTGACATTTATTCGGATACATCCATAACAATGAGCTAATGAGGTATGATTTCGCCTGGCATAGAAAAAGTGCTCTCTCGTTAGGACACGGTTCAGAGGAGCTAGCCAACAACACAACTAACACAATAACTTCAAACTAAAACTGGAAAGACTGCAAACTAGCTGCACTTCATTTTGTTTGACCTTTTTTCTATTGATAGTTCTTTGTATTTACAGTACCAATCAAATGTTTGGACAAACCTACTCATTCCAGGGTTTTTCTTAATTTTTTACTATTTTCTACATTGTAGAATAATAGTGAAGACATCACAACTATGAAATAACACATTTGGAATCATGTAGTAACAAAATAAAAGTGTTTAACAGATTAAAATCTATTTTATATTTGAGATTCTTCAAAGTAACCACCCTTCGCCTTGATGATAGCTTTGCACACTCTTGGCATTCTCTCAACCAGCTTCATGAGGTAGTCACCTGGAATGCATTTCAATGAACAGGTGTGCCTTGTTAGAAATGTATTTGTGGAATTTATTTTCTTCTTAATGCGTTTGAAATAAAGAAAAACCCTGGAATGAGTAGGTGTGTCCAATCTTTTGACTGGTACTGTATATCTATAAAAATGAAGCTGATTCATGATTTCGACTGGCTGCGAAAAGTTGCCTTCCTGTCCGTCTCATCCCGACACGTTCATTACGATGGGACATCTGGAAATCGAATTTGAATATTGAAACACGAAAATGTCGGAGACAGACCGCAAGGTTTATACAAATCTCTGCTGTTGAAAACGAAATGTTAGCCTAAAAGAAATGTGAGATAATGTTTAGATGCTTTTTATAGTGGAGATCAGGTTGATCTGATTGCCTGGCTGGGCTGATGAGACAGCGAATTGCGCAGTCAGATGGAACAGAGTAAATAGGCATTTTAACGTCATAGATTTATCCGGTGGTAACTTATGGAATAGACACTAGCTGGAATGCGGTTTTAACCAATCAGCATTCAGGATTAGAACCACCTGTTGTATAAAACAGAAAAGCAACACGACATGATAGATAATGGATCTAAATATGATTTGTTCCTGATGATCAAAGCACCTACATGCCTGGGAGGAATGACTGACAGTAATGACTGACCGTGACATGCAGTGGGAGGGAAGAAAGAGCTGTGGAATGACAGAAACACACCTACATATAAACGCATGCACAGAGGTAGGGCTGGAACAGGGACAAACAAATACCACTTCAAAGCACATCATCATCACAGACAACTCTGATTGACAGGCTGTCTAATATATGCAAAGGACACGGTACTTAACACACTCCCTTTCATATGAATGTTTCACACACACACACCAAATCAGTGCACGTCCTCTCCCACGGAAATGATCCTCTCCTGAAATGAAGGAGTTGATATTGAATAGAATAGGGTTAGGGCAGTGAGTGAATGTGGCCTTGTATGTGAGTGTGTATGGGTGTGCTTGCATTCACGTGTGCCATGTGTGTGTGTCCCAGACTGTGACCCTCCCTCCCAGCAGACATCACACAGACGGCCCTTTCAGCCTGGCACAGAGAGAGAGAGAGAGAGAGAGAGAGCGAGAGCGAGAGCGAGAGCGAGAGAGACGGAGCTGCATTTCCTGACAAAATGTCAAAAATATAAAACAATTAGAGTGTCATTTCCCCAAATTTGAAACTCTTATTCAAGGTTTCAAAGACCTCTCTGATGAGGATAGGCTACCAGTCCTGTTGGGGGAGGACGCAGAGAGCTGTGGGTTGGCAGCGCACTACATTGCTGCCTGCCATAAGTTGAGGGACAGTGTCTGACAGACCAATCAACCTGCACATGTCCTTTACTGTATGTTTATTGTTATTGTTGAATGTATGGTTATTTTGACCCTTGGTTATTGTTGTTACTGTTGTCCCGTTGACAATTTTGATTCTCATTTTTACATTGTAAATAAGCTTTGGCAATATGTACATTGTTACGTCATGCCAATAAAGCAAATTGAATTGAATTGAATTGAGAGAGAGAGAGAGAGAGAGAGAGAGAGAGAGAGAGAGAGAGAGAGAGAGAGAGAGAGAGAGAGAGAGAGAGAGAGAGAGAGAGAGAGAGGGGGGGGGGGGGGGGGGGGTCTGTTATGACGGGCCACACAGGATCAGGCTGCCCTGCCCCAGTGGAGAACAGGCATCACTTTGTACACACACACACAGCATGAGAGAGCCCGCTCTGTTTGACTAGTGTGTGCGTGCGTGAGTGTGCGCCCTGTCCTTCATAGGCATGCCCAACCGGCATATACAGTACTGAGAGAGAAAGAAAAAGGGCTCTATTAAAGTAAGACTGCCAACCGTATCCTCCACCTACCCCCTCCTAATAAACCTCTGAGCTAATTGATGTACTGCACTGTATTATTATTATTATTTGACCCTGCTGGTCATCTATGAACATTTGAACATCTTGCCCATGTTCTGTTATAATCTCCACCCTGCACAGCCAGAAGAGGACTGGCCACCCCTCAATGCCTGGTTCCTCTCTAGGTTTCTTCCTAGGTTCTGGCCTTTCTAGGGAGTTTTTCCTAGCCACCGTGCTTCTAACCTGCATTGCTTGCTGTTTGTGGTTTTAGGCTGGGTTTCTGTACAGCACTTTGAGATATCAGCTGGTGTAATTAGGGATTTATAAATACATTTGATTTGAAATGTCCTCTGGCGATCAACTTTCTCAGACAATATTTGCATGACACCACAGGGGAGGTTTCAGTAACCTGGGGTGGGATAACCAAACCTGCATGTCAGGGTGATCCTGCTGCCTCTGGTTTCACTCCACTACACTCAGATCAGTTTAAACCAGTCGTAGCGTTTCCACTGAACACTCCGAGACATAATGGTTTATGAATATGTCCACATGTTAATACACTACACAAAACATATCGATAAAGTATTGTTACTATTCAGACACATAGGAGGTACAATCTGTCCATTCAGGCCTATCTCTGCTTCCTGGCCTCTCCTGTAGCTCTGACTCGTTCTAAATATGGACAGAACAAACACAGCGGCATGCCTGGCGGGTGGCAGACGTGTTGGTTTTGGGTAAACAGACGTTCTCCTGTGGGCGGCCGGTGGCTTCAGATTTAGGAATCTTAGACCAGGGACTTCCTGTCATCCGAGTACCTGGGCAGGGTGAGCTGAACTAGCAGACCTGTTAATGGGCTTTCACTAGCTAAATCACTGCCATGACCTCACTGACTCAGTAGCGATAGGCTTGTTCACCAAAGACGCCTTCTCTGTTCTATTCAGTAGCTCTAACAGTACAGTCTGCGTGCTATCTAGAACCTAAAAAGGTTATTCGGCGGTCCCCATAGGACAACCCTTTGAAGAACCCTTTTTGGTTCCAGGTAGAAGCCTTCTGGTTCCAGGAAGAAACATTTTGGGTTCTATGTAGAACCCATTCCACAGAGAGTTCTACATGGAACCAAAAAGGGTTATCTCACGGGGAAACCTGAAGAACCCTTTTGGAAGCCTTTTTTTCGAGGAGTGTAGCGACAAAACAATGTTCTCACCAGAGGTCTATCTCCACGGTCTGCACAATGGCTCTGTCGCTAGGCAGATTCACGGACAAGACTCCATAGACAAGACAACTTGAGAATTATCATCATCATCATCAACACACACTGTGCCTTACAAGGCTGCAAAACAGCAATAAATACCCTTTGGTCCGACCCTTACAGAGAGAGAAGTGCAAGGCTGACAGCGTGATAGTGATAGTGATAGTGTCAGAGAGAGGACGCATAGTTAGCATATTTACTAGTAATAAAGTCATAAAAGTGCAGAATGTAAGTTCCACAGTCGGGCTGTGAAAGAACGGTGAGGGCAACAATCAGAACTTCACTTCTACTGCTGTAATACCACGACGTACGCAGGAAATACACACAGGGAGGGTAATGACAGAGTCTTATAAACCCATAGATTTATGACTAGATCCTAGGGAGTTCCTCCTTTGATCGTCACACAAGACTCCTACTTGATTAGTATATATAGAACGGTTGGTAGGCTGTACACAAAACATAAATGATGTTGGCACGTAGACAGGAGTAGACAGGAGAAGATGAATCGTGTCTGGAAAATGTGTGATAGAAACAAAGCAATACTGCAGCTGTCTGATAATAGACGGGCTAAACCGCGGGATTGCCCGAATAAGACAATAACAGGCCCCAGGTGCATGACAACGAACAAAGACGTATTCTAGATGCTTGCGAAAAACCGGACTGTAGCGCTTCGTAATTATTTGGGCAGAGATAACATTTTCTCTGAGAACTCCTCTGTAAGCAAAAACCACATCAGTGTTTGTCATCAACTCTGAATGAGCTTTTCTGCCAAAGTCAGCCAACTGCCTTTCCTATAAGTTGCCTTTCCTAATGTAAGTGTCATACTGTTGTTTTTCTAAGGACTGATCGGCCCTGGGTACGTAAGACAAATACACAATAGAAATAACAGCTGATAGTCAGTCGGAAGGACAGTCATACACTATCTCCTAGCAGTCATCTATGAAGAGCGGATGGGGTTTCTCTGAATGGGACGTGAGTGGTGTGGAAATGTCGTTGTGGAGAGGAGATGTGACGACGCCACCTCAAAACGACTAGTTGTGTTACCGTGTTGAGAAACAAGAGTTATGGAGACCGGCAAGAGTAGCGAGGAGAGCATTGTACAAATAGAATTAGTCCGGGATTGAGGTGACATATGCGGCCTCCTCGAATGTGGTGCGTTGCCTTTGAAAGGGTGCACTGCAGACAAGGCGTGATTGGATTGAATTCCGGCCTCACTAATCCATAGAAGTAGAATGACATAAAACGACTCATTTCTATTTCAATGTCAAGCCCAGACGTCTGTTCAACGTCCAGTCTTGATAATGTTGATTAAACGTTGGTTTGTACCCAGCGGGAGGGAGACGCAGAGAGATGTGCCCGTCTCACTGATGGGAGATTGAGACCCCCGTCCCATCTCCGAGTACACACACATACACACCAATCAGTGACAGGGGAGGTGAGAGCTCTGCTCTGCAGCTGAGAACAGTTTGCATTGTTGTGAGAAATGCCATGTCAACAAACCCCGAGGAGAGAAAGTGAGTGTGTGTGAGTAGGATTCAAACCCAAGGAATGGAGAGGGGGGGTGGGGGGCATGGGCGACTTGAACAAAGACACTGCTCTGTTCTCGTGCCATCTGAGAATATCAACCTTTCCTTCACTCACACACACAGCCTGCTACTCACTCACTCTCTCACACAGAGGTTGTACAGTTTCTTCTCACATGGCCTGGGATTGACTATTTCCCACAGGCTGTACGGTTCTGCAGGTCTGTGGACACAGGTCCCTGTTGTGTGTTAATAACAATGGCTGTGCTGAGGGGCACAACACTGGTGCATGTTATAGTGCAATGTGCATTCTAGAGTTAGAGAACGTTGGAACTGGGAAGGTGTAGATGGCAGAAGGGTTGACTTGGTCCAGTACACAGAAATAAGACCGGCATGGTGTGGATTCACTGAGGTTTTAAGATTCCAGCTAGTGTCCCTAATCTAGGGCATTGGAGGAAGAAGTAAGGAAATGTAGCCAGTCGCACCAAATCTAGACAGCGGAGAAAGTCTCAGCCTAGAAGTGTCTGGTTCCCATCCTCTGAGCCAGCTGGAGCCATCATTATCTCTGTCACACCAAACCAAATAACTGATCAGTCAGCCCATCGACCTAGCTCACTCGTGGGGTGTCTAAGTAGGACAATAAATAGGCTCATCATAGTTTGCATTGAAAATAGCACTGACTCAATTTAAAATCCTATAAAAAAAAAAAAAGATAATCGATGAATTTGACGGATGGCATATTTTTCACTACCAGCCCAGCGAAACCTCGAGAATCTTGGTATGGTAATCAATAATAATACAAGTGCTATTGACAAGTGTGGCAGTGCCATAATGGTTCGTAGTGTTTATAATATGTGCCGATCTATAACTTACTGTGCTGTATAAGACATGTTCGTTTTCCCCAGGCTCCGACAGCTCGCTGAGATTCCTATCCCAGTGTAAAAAGGACTCAGTACTGTCCAATATTTCCATCCTTGGCGATGCGACCGCTCTGATTCACAATGTGTCGTTAGATGAGGACAGTTCCCTTGGATGATACTTTGCAGCGCAGATAGCAAATACACTCCTTCACCCACTTTGCAGCGATATAACAACCGCAGAATGTTACTTTTTACTCCGTCCACGCAGTTATTTCAACTTCAGTGAAGAAACGTAGGTAAGTTGCTACAACGACGTAATACACGCAGTAGTGCTGCCAACTAAAACAGTTGTCTCCGAATTACAATATTAAAAATGTGAAAAATAGAGCAAGGCTCTAGAGGAAGGTTGCCCCGTGTTGGGTATTGTTTATTTTCTTGGCACAGAGTTTGTATGGACTTTTTCCTCCTCTTATTCCTTGATGAAGTTTGCTACCCACGGCCAGAGCAGACCAGACAGGCAGGAATGTGGGTGGGGGCAGGGAGAGGAGTAGCGACAACTAATCAGACTAAAACCCTACAGTGTTTGCATTTCATATGCGTAGCTTGTATCAAGATAAACGGCAAAATATACATTCAGCGCAACACCTACAATGTATATGGAGATTGTTCGCATGAACACTTTGCAATAATTTCGGTCAGAAATTGATAGGGAATTTACAACTGCCACACTGAGAAAGACCTGCTCCTGTCCATCTGCGTCAGACCAATCAAACGAGTCCTTCTATTCAGACCGTCTGTGATTGAACAGGGTCCGCGACCAATCCAAAGGCTTTGAGCCCGAGTCTTTGATTGACAAGCGAATAAGCCAATTAAATAACATTAACGTACTTTTTGTAACAAATTAGAGATAGACAAGAATTCTTCGTTCTAAACACTGCCTCCCCGGAAATGCAAATCAACCAATCATGTTAAAGCTTTAAAAAAAAATAAGCGCTTGAATAGCCAACTTTCTGCTGCAATAACTTCAACCGCAACCCCAGAGTGGTCTGCCAAGGGAACAGGTCAAAGAGGACATTCTGCTAAGAAACATGAAATGATTCCACTAATGTGTGGATATTGAAATTAAGAGAAAGGCAAAAGTTCTGGAAAAAGTTGTATATTTTACATGATACATACAAGTACATTAAACAACATGAGTACAACATTTGCCAAGCCAGAATGGAGGTGAGAATCTGGTGATTTCAGGAAGGGGAAAAAAATCACTTTTTAAAGTGGAATGAAACCGAAAATAAACAAATAGTTACAAGTTTCAAACTATCTTTGAAATAGAACAGAAAGACATGCTTAGAAGAAAACAGGTGGTATAACATTCAATATGAAACTGGCACAATCATAGTTTTGGGTACAGCCTTATGTCAGTCACACATTAACCATTTATTTTTCTCATCTGTGATTTGGCTTCTCTGGGAAAACAACCGTAAGTCA
The DNA here is from genome assembly GCF_045679555.1 of Salvelinus alpinus. Taxonomy (NCBI): domain Eukaryota; kingdom Metazoa; phylum Chordata; class Actinopteri; order Salmoniformes; family Salmonidae; genus Salvelinus; species Salvelinus alpinus. Next base: position 6,106,761 of record NC_092122.1, read on the forward strand.
TCACCTTTAAGGCATGATCCTTTGCATCCTGCTTTGAACCGCAGTTCCATTAGTTGTACTCCACCAAGAATAGCACAAATGGGCGTAAATTAAGATTAGTAACATAAAAATGTTGGTGGCTAAAATACATACGTGTAACCACATGTTTAGGTATACCCTGGCACACTCATAGAGAATGATAGAGTACTTTAATACTTATAAGCATGTTTTAGCATGGGCAGTGCCATTGAGGACATTGACCATTTTGAAGTAGTCAATTGGATGGTAACCTCCTATGGGTTAAGGAAAGATCACATAATTCCATCCAGGTCATCGGCCAATGAATTATACTCGTGAGCAAACATTCCATAACTGCAGGTGGCAGTAAATCCCCAACCTTGGGTTTATACCTGTTCCAACAACACACTCTAGGTGGCAGTACGAACCCTTTCAGTTTGTTTACCAACTCAGTAGTAGTAGAAGAAGAAAATTGACTACTTCAAAATGGAGATGGCCTCAATGGCGCTGCCCGTGCGCTCAACGACGTCATAAATGGGACAGATAGTCCTCCATCATTCTCTACAGTCAACAGAGAGGTGTTACACTGTGTTCTGTCCCATTTAGATAGCAGTCACACAGCTCCTTCAACAGTCAGTTAATATATAGACACTAGAGTAGGTACACAGAAAGAGCTCTAGTCTTCCTCCTAGATGAAGAGTGCCATTTCCTTCATTGATCCCGCCCTCGAATGTTGTCGCTTAAGAATACAATGTTGTCTGTAGAAAGGAAAATAATATATATTTTTAATTGTTATTAAAATATAAAATGTCTGTGAATGTGAAATGTGTCTGAGTGCGTGTTCCCCTCTCTCACCTGCAATGATGGTGGTAGCCTGGCGTCTGACGTTGTTCTTGTCTACGTACTCCCCGTAATCCAACTTCCCCTCCACCAGAACCCTCGACCTAGAACGGGGGGCACACAGAACCAAGGAATGTGTTACTGATATAACGTTTTCTGCAGATTGTTATAAGACCAGTTATCACCTGTGTGTTCACAGCAAAGACACTTCTAAGTAGATAAGACTGATATTAGCAGATTAGACTGAAAAATATTTACTTATCAGGCTCCTAGTCCCCAGACAAATAGAAACAGTCTGAGAAATTGACAACCCACAGTGTACAGGGTGACACAGAGTGAAAAACATACCCTTTCTTGACATACTGGTAGGCCACATCCCTCAGACCAGGCTTGAAGATGGACACACGGTGCCACGTCGTCTTCTGGCTGACATCTCCTGCGGGGGACGTCTCCACGTCCCCGGAGCGCCACATCTCGTTGGTTGCCATGGAGAAGATGGTGACGGGGTTCCGTCCCTCCACCTGTCTCATGACAGGGTCCTGCCCCACGCGGCCCAGCAGCTGGACACGGTTAATCGCTGTGGGGGGGTGCACACATGTCAAAGCCACAGGGGAAGACATTAAGGAGTGCACACACGTCAAAGCTATGGGGGAAGAAAGAGGAGCGGACAGACATCAGCTGGTCTGGATTGTTTGTGATCAATAGAGGAGAAACCTGAGAAAGCGCCCTGACGGTCTATACTTACATCTCTCCAGGATCAGGCTGGTGTCTGTAGACTGGTGTCTAACCAGCTGTCTGAAAACCTGCAGGGAAGAGGCATAAAGACACATTACACTACAATCAGCCAAGGAATCACAGCCACAGAAGTACAGCAGAGTAGCGATTAAGGGGGAACAGCTGGAGTAGGTGTGTTGTACACTTACCTGTGCTGCTCTGTTTCTCAACATTCTCTCTGTTTGCTGGAAGGACTTTATGACAGTAAAGTGGACAGACAGACTGTAAGAAAGAGCATCAGATTGACTTCCTCTCAAGATGAGGCTATGAGGATTAGTTAGAGCTTTAATCCTGACTAACAGCCAGCAAGTTACATGGACACAATTGTCTTTCTTCTATTGTCACACCTGTCATATTTGGGTAGCTTTTCCCAGTGGGCAACGTTATCTAGATATAGTATCATTATTCAAATACCTATAGTAGCTAGCTAAAATCGAAGATAATAATAGTAACGTTAGCCTACCGACTGCTGCTTGAAATATGTCCAGTGTGGTTAGCTAGCTACATTGTCTCCACAAAGATCAATTGTATCGCATTATAACCATGTGTAAATGGCTTGCTAACGTTACATTGTAATCTCTACTGATGTTACAGTCATGCTCCGCTAGCTCGCTACATTAGTTGCATTGAGAGTGGATAGATAGCTAATAATAGGGCCGAGACATGAACTGCCATAAAAAGTACACTTGTCCTACAAATTTTAGCATGCTTGTTGTTTATCATCATATATATCTAAGGATATACAGCAAGTTCATTACACTTACATGATGCAGAAACCGAAATCGCCAATACGTGCCGCTTCTGGTCCGTCGCTAACATAGGTCCGTGAATCATTGTAGAAGGCAAAAGACAGTTCCTCTCATACTTGGGGCTGGATCAAATACTTTAAAATTAAAACATTTAAGTTGATGATGGAGAATTATATATGTAGGGGACATTACACAACCTGTAGGTTTTATTTCCAAATAGTATGATTGTTGTCTCCCGTGAAGCTGCGCGACACAAGATATAAACAATAGAGCTGGGAAGTATCTTTATTTTAGGCCATTTAACAAGGTTGAGTTCTAGAAAACCTTTGGTTACAATCCTTCGCTCACAGAGTACTCAGATGATGATATACAATCAAATCTAAATAAATGCATACAATTCTGAATTAAAACAAATAGATAATGTGTCTAAGTAAATACTGAACACAGGGTCTTACAAATCAGTAGGCCTATATAATTTACTACAGTAATAAGGTACATCTTTGGAACATGCCTTTTACTCAACAAGTGGCATTTTTATTCATTTCTAGTGTAAGCTGAATATCCTAGAAAGTGAGATGTGCAGTACCTTGATTACATTCATTCATTTTATTACAACCAATCTGACCATTCTGACTGCCATTACATGACAGTTAACCTGAGAACAAGGCCATGTGTTGGAGAGAGGTGTAAAGGGTGTAAAGTGTAAAGGGAAACGTCTAAGGTCCTTCAGAAAGCACACACCACTCAGACAAAGGCACACCTTCCCAGAGCAAGGTCCTGTCCCTATGTCTGTGAGAGAGTTTGATAGAGTATATGTCCAATTGACCATCCTGTGACCCAAATCGTCCTCCAATGAGCCAAATTAAGAAGAAATGTGATTGTAGCTGTATTCTCATATCTCACTACCCACATCTCACATGCACAGGGCCCACTTTGGGTCCCGACCCATAGTTTAAGAAACCCTGATATACAGTATACTTCTAAAAACATATGACAATAAGTACTTCTGTCTATGAATCAAGGAAATTCATGTAGTGTATGTGGTCAGGACTTCTGTATGATGAGTCCCAGCAGTTGAGAGACGAGGCGTAGAGCAGGCTGGCTGATGGGGTAGTCGGGGGGCAACTTCGCCTCCACACAAGGCAGCTTCACATAATACCTGCAAGAGAACACCATAAAAGATGGAAGATATATGCAATACCATTACCCTTAAGCTGGACAGTGCAGTACAATGTATACAGTATATGCAATACCATTACCCTTAAGCTGGACAGTGCAGTACAATGTATACAGTACATGCAATACCATTACCCTTGAGCTGAACAGTGCAATATATATACAAGTATATATATACACTAAAAGTTATACTTTTGACTCGTCTGTCCATAGAACATCTTCCTAGCGTCTTGATGATCATCCAGGTGCGGCCTTTTTTTGGCAAACTTGAGTCAACATTTTTGAAGACATGGGTCCCATTATGTCTGGTGAACACCAAACACTGCATTCCACAGTAAGAACCTCATACCAACAGTCAAGAATTGGTGGTAGTGGTGGTAGTGTGATGGTTTGGGGATGTTTTGCTGCCTCAGGACCTGGAGGACTTGCCTTAATAGAAGGAACCATGAATTCTGCTCTGTATCAGAGAATTCTACAGGAGAATGTCAGGCCGTCCGTCTGTGAGCTGAACCTGAAGCGCAGCTACTGTAGGTTATGCAGCAGGACAAGGATCCAAAACATACAATCAAGTCATGAAAATGCATAAAAAACAACACATTTGAAGTTGTGGAATGTCCAGACCCAATCCCAATTGAGATGTTGTGGCGAGACTTGAAACGACCAGTCCACGCTTGAAAATCCACAAATGTCACTGAGTTAAAGCAGTTTTGCATGCAAAAGTGGGCCAAAACTCCTCCACGACAATGTGAGACTGATGAACAGCTACAGGAAGCATTTGGTTGCAGTCATTGCAGTTATTGAGTGTAAGAGGGAAATAACTTTTTCACACAGGGGAATTGGGTGTTGGATAACTTTGTTAATTAAATAAACAAAATAAGTATACATTTTTGTTGTTATTTGTAAACGCAGGTTCCCTTTATTTCATAGTAGGTTTAGGTTGAAGATCTGATAACATTCCGTATCAAAAATATGCAAAATTAGAGAAAATCAGAAAGGGGCCAATACTTTTTCACGGCGCTGTATATATATATGTATGTGTGTGTATGTGTATATATATATATACACACACACACACATACATACTGCCATCTACAGACCACAAATGGAACAAACAATTCTAAGGTAGAGGAACTGGAACCATGTTTGACTGATTCTACCTCTCACCTGAACTCCTCTCTGTACTCCGTGCGGAGGTGCTGGCCCAGGTGAGAACTGTACTTCAGGCAGGCAAGCAGAACCCTACAGCGCTGGAACAACAAAACAGCCTGGGATGGGCTGAGAGGGGCCTGGGACCCAGACAGGACCACTACCACCTGCCGAGCCTGGTACCCCACGAACGACAGCTGTGGAGATAAATAGAGAGATACAGGGGGACACCGACCATGAGACAGGTTGACAGAGGGAGATTCAACTCATCAGACAAGGTATCATATAATTGAAGTGTAACATTCATTCAAATAAGTAGAGGCCTACTAAAGAGGGATGAGGCTGCAGTATTCTCAGGATCCAGCCGACAGTCAGAAAATGCTCTGGGGATGGAGTTCGGCTGACCTGCAGAAACAGAGTTCATCATTAGGCTACATACTGTACAGTTAATATGTATACTGGTATACAGTATATTAGCATGCTTAGGGTGTGGGAGTTTCTTTCCATTGCCTGCTGTGAAGGCCACTCACCTCCTGACAGAGCACCACCAGTTCAAACAGCAGAGAGCACCCTGCATCCAGGTACTCCTCTAACAGGCCCTGCAGCTGATAGACAAGTTGTGATGGGAATATTTGAGATGAATAAAGTTCATATTTCATGCGGCGTGATTTATATAGCCTATTTATAGCCTATTTATATATTTTCCCTTTCTGTAACACACAGGATTTCCAGTGTTCTGTTTGTGCAAGACTGTGGGTTGATGGTCACTAGACGTGAATGTTATGGATTGTTCTCTCATCTGTTGATAGTGTTAGACACCAGACTGAATGTTCAAGGGCCGAGGACGCGGATTACACACTGTGGCGTGGTATCAGTGACATTCTGATGAACACTGTGTGATTCTGTAGCAGCTGGCAAAGTCACTGCCTTTTTGTTTTGACTTCTTGCAAGCCTCTCGGGCTGATGTTTACAGGACAGTTGTCTGCTGAATAGGATACTAGGGCCTTGTCAGTGATGACCAGTTGGACATTTTCTCTGCTTCTGGGCTGGAGGTGTTTCCCTGTTGCAACTAGTAATAAACCAGCCTTGACTTTACTGCTCTTCCCTATTGGAAATTCCTATTACACAAGTCATAAAAAACGTATACACAACCACACAAAATGTTAATGTCCGACCAATTATATCCAGGGTCCACACTCACCTCTGTATGTGGCGGCGAGCCCTGTCTTGAGTCGGGGGAGACTCTCCTCGATCCCTGTGTCTGGCTCTGGAGCTCGGGGTTACACACCAACGCTAGTAACAGCCTAGCTGTCAGGGCACCTCTGCAGACAGGGACAACACACTCTCCTGTTAGCTACACTTCTGTGATATCAAGGGAGAGAGAGAGGGAGGGAGTGAGGGAGAGAGAGAGGGAAGGAAGGAAGGAATAAAGGAAGGGGAGAGAATGGGTGTGTGTGGACTCACTGCTTGGCTGTAAGCATGTTGAGGCGAGCCGGCTCGATCTCTGTCTCTCTGAACATCAAGGCCAGGGTCTGAGCGATCAGAGTACACAGCCTGGACACAGGAGACAAAGAGGGCTAGGGTCAGAGATAAACCCATTTTGAGAACAGGTATGATGGAGTTTAACCATTATATTCTTGACCAGTAGAGGGGGCTAGTGAGACCTAACCTGACCTACGTGACAGTGTAGAAGTGCCACAGAGATCCACATTAAACCCATAATCTAGTTGCATAAAGACAAAGCTGCTTAAAACCCCCAAAGAAAACCCAGCGGGGTTCCTTAGTTAATCCACACTCAGGTGTTTCACAGAGGCACTCTACTGAACCTGTTCAAGTGATGGTGGTGATGTTACAAAAGATAAGAGGTAATCTTCACCCGGTGTTAACCAAGGATCACTGTAGTCACTCAAAATAGTCTGTCAGCTTTGTGCACACAAACACACACACAGTGTCACTCACAGCAGGCTGTCTGCTGTGTTGGTCTCCGGCCTCTGACAGCTCCGGAGGGAGTCTTCCAGCATCGGCACCAGGAATGGAAACATGTCATTGGACTAACACACACACACACACACACACACACACACACACACACACACACACACACACACACACACACACACACACACACACACACACACACACACACACACACACACACACACACACACACACACACACACACACACACACACACACACACAGTTATGTATGGAGAAAGAAGGACACACACAGTCACAGAAACACACACACACACACAGTCACAGAAACACACACACACACACACACACACACACACACACACACACACACACACACACACACACACACACACACACACACACACACACACACACACACACACACACACACACACACACACACACACACACACAGAGATCCATGTGATCTCACCCTCCAGAAGAGTTTCCTGAGGGTGATGCTGCGGTGTGCTGCGGTGCGGAGCTCTTGGAGGAGCAGATAGAGGCTCTCCAGACTGATGCCCTCCTGAAGCAACTCACCACTCAGCTGGCGGAACAGGTGGGCTGTACGCTCCCAACTACACACCGACAGGGGAGGGAGTGGCCGTGGAACAACATGTTGGAACAGTATCTGATGGGGGAAACTATCAACTAGGGAACAGTAGCAGGGAAGCGAAACAAGCATTTCTTATTGGACACGTTCAGGTGGTACCTCCCCATTTTGATCAGTTTTCTTACGTTTGGTGTCAACTGAACATGACCCTGATGGTAATACCAACAGCATCTGATAGGGGAACAGTATTTGAAAGTACCTAATGGGGGCTTGTTTCTGTGGGGAAGTGCTCAACATGACATTGCATCTCCTCCTGTAGAGGGGGTCCAACAGCAACGTTGACCTCTGGAGGAAAAACATCAACATACACACACGTTATTACAACATTATAACACACACACACACACACACATACACACAGTGAACGACTCACTATAATGTAACTGTTCCAGGAGCTTTGCAGGTGCAGGTAGATCCGAGACGTAGGCGACACAGCGTACAGATGCAGCTCTGCCTCTCTCTCTCCTCCCTCCTCTTCATCTTTCTCTCCATCCCTCTCTCTGACCACCCTATCTCTCTTCAGCAGGCGAGCCAGCACCGAGCCTCTCCTCCTGGGCACCAAAGGGGCCTCCGGGGGCATCTGGGTCCGGTCACCTGGGGGGGAGGGAGAGAAAGAGGGAGAGTGGAGGGAGAGGGCTGGGGAAACTGGATTGGGTAGAGGGCGAGGCAAGGTCAGTCTTAGACCCTGTCTCTGACCAAGTGTTTCAGGGTTAGGGCAGGAGGCTGAGCGTGTGGTCTTCAGCCGGAGTACCTCCTCCTCCTCCTCCTCCTCCTCCTCCTCCTCCTCCTCCTCCTCCTCATCCTCCCTGTTCCTACTGGGGAGACAGAGGGATGGTACAGTCAGTGTGACTTTGTCAGAAACACACCCACACACCTTACCTAGTCAAACACACACACACAATTTGAGCCACATTACACAACTCAGAGTAAGTTGTACTTTGGTAACGTCTCGTGGCCCGTGGCAGGACAGCAAGGTCATGCTGTGTTAGCCCACCAGGGGGCAGATTGAGAGGGTAGTGAAGAGGGAGGATATTCCCCTGGCACAGAGAAACAGCTACCTGATCCTGATCTGGAACCTTGACAAGGTCACTCACTCAGTAAGCCTTTCTCTCTCTTTCTGTCGGCCCTTCACTTCTTCTCTCTCTTCTCCCTCCCTTCTCCTCTCTTTCCTTCAACTCTCCTCGAAATCCCCACTGAGGAAGAGCTAGAGGAGGGTATCTTTCCATGTGGATATCTTTCCATGTGCAGATTTACTGTCATGATCCTTAGAGGAAAACCCAATTATTTAAAGAGCCTGTGTCTATACAGATGTAGGATCTTAATTTGAGCCAGTTTGCTACAGCAGGTAAATAATCCTGCAACAACAGGACATTTTCATTATTATGCGTTTTATAATGAATGGACATTTTTGTAGGGGTTAATACCTTTTCGTAAGGGAAAATCAAGTCTGACATTTCAAAATGGAAATTACAAACTTCAGGAGCCTTTTTTGTTGTATTTTACCCCCTTTTTCTCCCCAATTGCGTTCCTCACTCATTGCTGCAACTCCCCAACGTGCTCGGGAGAGACAAAGGTTGAGTCATGTGTCCTCTGAAACATGACCTGCCTTATCACGCTTGTTAACACCCGCCCGCTTAACCCGGAAGCCAGCCGCACCAATGTGTCTTCAACTGAAGTCAGCCTGCAGGAGCCCAGCCCGCCACAAGGAGTCGCTAGAGCACAATGAGCCAAGTAAAGCACCCCCAGCCAGACCCTCCCCTAACCCGGACAACTGTGCCCCGCCCCATGGGACTACTGGTCACGGCCGGTTGTGACACAGCCTGGGATCGAACCTGGGTCTGTAGTGACGCCTCAAGCACTACGCTGCAGTGCCTTAGACCGCTGCGCCACTCGGAAGGATTTCAGGAGCTTATTTGAAACTCTAAATAAACGCTTTACATTTTCTGCAATGCATCTGTATTTAGTTCCTTTGTCTCAGTGCTACAATACAGGGTTAGCTGTTTTTGTAACTTCATCAGTAACTTACAGTATTAATCAACAGTGTGATACTGTATAAACTAAATACAGTAGATTATCGTAGAACGCACAGTAAAATACAGTAAATTTGTTTTACAGAACACTGTAAGACCTTTCTGTAATTTCAACAGTAATATACTGTCGAATGCACAGTAAAATACCGTAAATGTGTTTTAAAGTAATCATTATGGTGTGAAAATGTTGTGGGCGGTGAAAGAGTCTCTGGCTCATTAACATCTTGTGAGAGGCTATATTTGTTGCGCCCGTGAGTGAGAATGCTATACCTCCACAGAATACAGTAATATACTGTGCTTTAAAAGGAGTTCTACAAACGTTGTCCTGAAACTCAGCAGTAATTTACTGGCAAATTGCTGCCAGTAATTTACTATAATTCAGAATACAATACCGTACTGCGTTTCTGGAGTGCCAAAAACCTTTTGAACACTAGTTTGTATGCATTAACCTATTTTGAGACTATTACTGTAAAAGGCTATGTTTGTTGCACCTGTTAGTGAGAGTGCTGTACCAATTTAAGTGATATGTGGTGGTGGTTCCCTCACAATTACATTTAAGGGACACATCAGAGTGGCAGCCAGTCTCAAATCTTTAATGGTTGAGTGGCTATAAATGTCCTTTCGGTCTGTTTTGCCGTGTAGTCACTGTCAGTTTAGAAGGCTTTGTTAAGGCCTAAAGTGCAAGTGATGGAAAACATAAAATATCACTTGATATGCTTTAATAATTATATGATTAAATAGTCACTATTAGCCATTTCTGATTATATTTTCAATACAATTCAACACTATACTACTGTATTGCTGTTTTGCTATATATCTACTGCAGCATACTGTAAATTATGGAGCATTGTGGGAAAATATGGTGGCTCATTAGCATATTTTAGGCATGCCTTGTAAGTGGCTGAATTTGTTGCACCTCTTATCGAGAGTCTTGTACCGATTTAACTGATATGTGGTAGTAGTTCCCTCACAATGAAATGTATATAGGGAACAGATCAAATTGGTAGCTGGCCTTTTACCTTATAATGTTTGACTATTTATCCATGTCCATTCGATCTGTTTTTCCCTGTAATAACAGCCAGTTTGGAAGCCTTTGTTTAGGCCTCTAGAAGTGAAAGTGATATAACAGATAATATTCATTAATATGCTGTAATATGCAAACGCCTACAGCCAACCTGCTTGCTCTAATCCCTTGTAGTTACAGTCAAATATTATAGAAAAAAAATTCTAACAGTTTAATAGTCACTTTTACTGTATTGTACTCTGTTTCATTGCTCTGGCATAAAGTTACCATGAATATGTCAGTAATATATTGGCGCTATCCAGAGATAGTCAGAGATATATCATGAGATGTCTTGTTGTAATAACAATTATTTTGAAGACCAATGTATCCTTAACTACAACAACATTTTCAGTAACGATTACAGATTTTCTTTACTTGCTATGACTGTGATATGTATATATATATGTATATATTTTTTATCAACCTTGGTTGAAACGTACGTTTATAAGGACAAGAGCGCCCACTAAATAACCAAAATGGAAATCTGCAAAGAACACTGGGTAATATATCACTGCATGGGTAATTCCAGTAATATACTGTAAATTAGATTACAGTAACATGTTTGGTACCGTAAAATGTATTACAGTAGCTGTACTGTGAAATGAATTACAGTAACTTACTGGCTGGCCAATAGCTGCCAGTAAGTTACTGTACATTTTACAGGAAATGTTTTACAGAGTAGGTTTGGGGCATCATGTGTACTGACGCACATAGTCTATACTAAGACTTCCTTGCCTTTAACTTGACATGTTACCAATAGTCTATATAGACTTTATAACTCCTGGCGGAGCACAGTCTCAGTGTACAGTATATTGACTTGACTACATGAAGCTTGTGCCAACTTCTGTGTGTTGTATCGTGCTGACAGCAGCTCCTTCATGGCTGTTACATCTTCTGATGATTCCTGACACTGTTCAGACTGTCTCACAGCTCAGCGGATGGGTGTGTGTGTTAATGACCTCCCAGGGGACAGTGTGTGTGACAGAGAGAGAGAGAGAGAGAGACCTTCCCAGAGTTAGATGGAGACAGGAAGATGTTTATGCACTGAGCTGGTTAAGACACATGAAAGACCATTCCACATGCACACTGGTTCTGGTTGTCCTCTGTGGATCCAGGACAGGGAGAGAGCACTCACATGTGCATGGACACACACACACATAAATGAACAGAAACACACTGGTCAGACTAAGAGCACGTTTTAGTAGGTGTTTTACTGCAGTAATGGGGTTTTTAGTACCCTAGCAACGGGTGAATGACGTCAGAGTACCTCACCTACTTCCTCCCGTTTCTAAGCAGTTAGGATCTGCTTGTCTGTTATGTGAATTACACACACACACACACACACACACACACACACACACACACACACACACACACACACGGGAATGGGCTCGTAAGTAAGCATTTCACAGCAAAGTCTACACCTGTTGTATTCAGCGCATGTGACCAATAAAATGTGATTTGATTTGAGAATCACTGGATGTGTGTGTGGCTGTGCTGAATGTTGATATAGTTTATATTATGTCTCTATTTGTGTATACAGTATGCGTCTGTACTGTATGTTATGAATGCTGGCCTTTAAATGTGTATCTGTACCTGAATGTGACGTATTTTGTACTATGCATGTATGACCTAAATTGTTGAGTGTGTGTAAAAGCTGAGAACCTGATCTGAAACTCTCTACGCTCTCCTCTGGTGCACATTAAACAGTCATGAGCCACATGACCAGCCTGAGCACCCCACCCAGCAGCATGTAGCAAGCAGCCTGGAGAGCCTGAAGTAACCTGCCTTCTCTTAGCAGCCACACTCACATTACACCCTGCAGGACCAACCTGGCCTCTATCCCTGCTCTAACTCCTTCAAAACCTCCACCTCCCTCTCTGCTCCCTATGCTCCCTCTCTCCAAGCCCCTTTACATTCCCCCGCATTGAGAGTCAGGACAGACCTGAGAGGATGACCTAATACCATCAACCATCCCTGTAAAACACAGCTTTTGTCCTTCGGCAAGGATACGAGAGAGAGAGAGAGAAAGAGAGAGGGGAATGTCAGAGAGCATATCTGAAACAGATAAGACACGCCTCGTCACACAGACTTACTCGGATTCACTGGTGTCTTTGTTTTTATCCGTCTAGTTCACTTCCCTGGTTAGTCTGTTATCATGTTTAGTGTTTTCCCAGATTAGTCTGTTATCATGTTTAGTGTTTTCCCAGATTAGTCTGTTATCATGTTTAGTGTTTTCCCAGATTAGTCTGTTATCATGTTTAGTGTTTTCCCAGATTAGTCTGTTATCATGTTTAGTGTTTTCCCAGATTAGTCTGTTATCATGTTTAGTGTTTTCCCTGGTTAGTCTGTTATCATGTTTAGTGTTTTCCCAGATTAGTCTGTTATCATGTTTAGTGTTTTCCCAGATTAGTCTGTTATCATGTTTAGTGTTTTCCCTGGTTAGTATGTTATCATGTTTAGTGTTTTCCCTGGTTAGTCTGTTCTTATGTTTAGTCTACTTTTATATACTTACTTATTTTAATGTGGGACTTTGTTGCTTCTTTTTTTCACTTGCTGATTACCTCTCCATGTAAAGTGACTTTAATTCTAATTATTATTAACTTCTCCTGATTGTAAGGCAACAGGCAGCTGCTGCTAAATTGGCAGCATAACAATCTCGAAATATTGATCCAGTTTCTAAGCAACCGGTGCTACATACAGAGACACACCCATCCACAAAGAGAATGGCAGCAGGCCAACCACAGAACCTTACAGTGCCTTAAGAAGGTATTCACACCCTTCGACTTTTTACACATTTAGTTATGTTACAAAGTGGGATTAAAATAGATTTAATTGTCACTTTTTTTGTCAATGATCAAAACACAATACAATTATATGATTAGATAAGTATTCAACCCCCTGAGTCAATACATGTTAGAATCACCTTTGGCAATGATTACAGATGTGAGTGTTTTTGGGTAAGTCTCTAAGAGCATGAATGACATACCGGGATTGTAAGATATTTGCCCACTATTCTTTTGTAAATTCTTTAAGCTCTGTCAAGTTGATTGTTGATCATTGCTAGACAGGCATTTTTAAGTCTTACCATGGATTGTTAAGCCGATTTAAGTTAAAACTAACTAGCTAACTCAGAAACATTCAATGTTGTCTTGGTAAGCAACTCCAGTGTATATTTGGCCTTGTATTTTAAGTTATTGTCCTGCTGAAAAGCAAATCTGTTTCCCAGTGTCTGTTGGAAAGCAGACTGAACCAGGTTTTTCTCTAGGATTTTGACTGTGCTTAGCTCTATTCCATTTATTTTTGTTAAAAAAACTTGCTAGTTCTTGCCGATGACAAGCATACCCATAACATGATGCAGCCACAACATGCTGAAAAACATTTAGAGTGGCACTCAGTGATGTGTTGTGTTGGATTTTCCCCAAACATAACGCTTTCTATTCAGGACAAAAAGTTAATTTCTTTGCAAGTTTTTTTGCAGTGTTACTATAGTGCCTCATTGCAAACAGGATGCATGTTTTGGAATATTTTTATTCTGTACAGGCTTCCTTCTTTTCACTCAGTCATTTAGGTTAGTATTGTGGAGTAACTACAATGTTGTTGTAGTTACTCCACTGTAACTGTTTTAAAGTCACCATTGGCCTCATGGTGAAATCCCTGAGCGGTTTCCTTCCTCTCCGGCAACTGAGTTAGTAAGGACGCCTGTATCTTTGTAGTGACTAGGTGTATTGTTACACCATCCAAAGCGTAATTGCTCAAAGGGATATTCAGTGTCTGCTTCTTTTTTTCCACCCATCTACCAATAGGTGCCCTTCTTTGCAAGGCATTAGAAAACCTCTCTGGTCTTTGTGGTTGAATATGTGCTTGAAATTCACTTCTCGACTGAGGGATCTTACAGATAATTGTATGTATGTACAGAGATGGGGTAGTCATTCAAAAATCACCCTAACCACTAACCACTATAGTCCATGCAACTACGATGTGACCTGTTAAGCAAATTTTTACACCTGAACTTATTTTGGCTTGCCATAACAAAGGGGTTGAATACTTATTGACTCAAGACATTTCAGCTTTTCATTTTTTATTAATTTGTAAACAAATATGAAAATATAATTCCACTCTGACACTATGGGGTATTGTGTCTAGATCAGTGACACAACATTTCAATTTAATCCATTTAAAATTCAGACTGTAACACAACAAAATGTGGAAAAAGTTACAGTAAGGGGTGTAGATAGTATTGTAATTCATATCGGTACATACCGCTGTTGCCAAGTTGCCTATGGCTCAACACAGCCCCACCTGCCTACGCAAACACACAAGGCGTCTCTCTGACTATCTGTGTTGGCCGCGGTGCTGCAGCTCATGTACCCATGTCACATGCTACCACTAAGAAAGGCTTAGACAGTAAATAAACCAGACTGTCTGTGAAACCACAGAACCATAGTCAGGCCTGCAGTCTGTCTCATGATGTTCCATGGCCTGACCTGTGTTGGATTGACAGTCTGAATGTCTCCTGTAACAGTAGGATAATGGGATCTCTCTGTATAATGCAGAAAAAGCTCTCTAGCCAGCGTCAGCCTGGAAGACAGAGATAAGACCTTTTCAAAGGGGACCGTAAGGCAGGGGACTGACTGGGACTGAATGGGGCTGAAGAGCGTCATGGCTGTTGAATGGGAATGGACAGCAGGTCTCACCTCGTGGGGACAGGGGAGACGTTCCACCCGTCTCTATCTGGGGGTTCTGAGCGGGTCGACAGGAGAGTACCACCAACACCTTGAGAGAGACAGAGAGAGATGGGGAGACAGACAGAGTAGGGGGAGAGTGAGAGGGACAGAGAGAGGGGAGAAGGATGTAGAGAGGTTTACGAGATCACTCTATGTAATTGGAAGCCCTAACATTGACGAGACCCGGTAATGTATACCTAACTGGTAAACAGTTGTCGAATGGGCAGAATGAGAGAGAGAGGAAGGTAGACTGAAAAATAAAGAGGAAGGCAGATGGAAGCTGAGAAAGAGAGAGGAAACAGAGAGAAAAAAAGAGAGGAGGCAGAGAGAAAAAGAGAGAGGGAAAGAGGAGAGAAAGAAAGATGGAGGGGGAGAGAGGGTGTGTGGAGAAGGAATTTCTCATGTCTTTGGAGAGAACAGGCTTTGGGAATGTTGCCCAAGTGACAGTGACGTGTCAGAGAGGATAATGTGAATTCCTTTACAAGGTGCCAGATAGCTTCTTGTGTGTGTAAAGTTCTCACAAAACCTAAGCCGAAAGATTCCTTGCAATGAGAGTTAGCCTGATGAAGTCATGCTCTTCTGCCTGCGCGTGTGTGTGTGTGTGTGTTATGTGTGTGTGTGTGTGTGTGTGTGCCTAAGCATCACACTTTCACTGATACGTAAACCCCTAACCCTTACACAGGTAAGCCCCTGGCACATGCAGCCCAATCCAGCCAAAGGCAGCCTAACCCAGGTCAGGGCAGAAGGCAGTTGGCTGTAGGGCAGGTGGATGCATGGCAGGGAGAGAGAGACTACCTCTATGTTAGCAAACATACGGTACGTCAATGCTATAGGGTTTAACCTGTCTCGCCCCCCGTTCCGCTAGCGGAACTCCTCCCACATTCCACTGAAAAGGCAGAGCGTGAAATTCAAAAAATATTTTTTTAGAAATATTTAACTTTCACACATTAACAAGTCCAATACAGCTAATGAAAGATACACATCTTGTGAATCCAGCCAACATGTCCGATTTTTTAAATGTTTTACAGGGAAAACACAATATATATTTATGTTAGCTCACCAACAAATAGAAAAAAGCACAGACATTTTTCACAGCACAGGTAGCAAAATCAAAATCAACCAAACTAACCTAGAACAAACCAAAGAAACCAAGAAACAACTTAATCAGATGACAGTCTTATAACATGTTATACAATAAATCTATGTTTTGTTCGAAAAATGTGCATATTTCAGGTATAAATCATAGTTTACATTGCGGCTACAATCAGAAATTGCACCGAAAGCAGCCAGAATAATTACAGACACCAACGTGACATACCGAAATACTCATCATAAAACATTTCTGAAAAATACATGGTGTATAGCAAATTAAAGACAAAGATCTTGTCACTCCCTGGCCTTAGTATTCTTTGTTTTCTTAATTATTTTGGTTAGGTCAGGGTGTGACATGGGGAATGTATGTGGTTTTTGTAGTGTCTAGGGTGGTTGTAAGGTTTAGGGGGTTTATTAGAGTAGTTGGGTTTATGTTTAGTATAGTAGTCTAGCTGTGTCTATGGTTGAGTGTAGGTATCTAGGAAAGTCTATGGTTGCCTGAATTGGGTCTCAATTAGAGACAGCTGGTTATTGTTGTCTCTGATTGGGAGCCATATTTAAGGCAACCATAGGCTTTAGCTGGTTGTGGGGAATTGTCTATGTTGAACGTTTGTAGCCTGTGTGTGTGCACTACGTTTATAGCGTCACGGTCGTTTGTTGTTTTTGTATAGTTTGTAATAGTGTTTCGTTTCATGTTCATCTTCGTAGTAAAAATAAAAGAAGATGGCTTATTTTCCACATGCTGCGTTTTGGTCCGTCTCTCCTCCACACGATCGTGACAGATCTTGTGAATACAGCCAATATTTCAGATTTTCTAAGTGTTTTACAGCGAAAACACAATATAGCATTATATTAGCTTACTACAATAGCCTACCACACAACCGCATTCATTCATCAAGGCACGTTAGCGATAGCAATAGGCACGTTAGCGTTAGCGAATAAACCAGCAAAAGATATTAAATTTCACTAACCTTCATAAACCTTCCTCAGATGACAGTCCTGTAACATCAGGTTATACATACACTTATGTTTTGTTCGAAAATGTGCATATTTAGAGCTGAAATCCGTGGTTATACAACGTAGCATAACGTAGCATCTTTTTCCCAGAATGTGCAGATATTTCTATTAGACTCTCACCTATTCTGACCAAATAGCTATTCATAAACATGACAAAAAAATACATGTTGTATAGGAAACGATAGATCCATTAGTTCTTAATGCAATCGCAGTGTTAGAATTCTAAAAATATCTTCATTACGACATAAGACTTAGTTATGGTAAGTGTAAGAAATTGTAATAGATACTGGCAACTTGTTTTAACAACTTCTCAACACAAGCTATACTTGACACAACATGCACCCATCCCCCTCTATACCCCCACACTTCGTACCCTTATAATAACCACAGACCCACACACACTCCCCTCCCCCATGAACAGGCCCCTGCTAAAACAAACGCACATGCATTCTGCTCGAGGTTGAGACTCTAAGACAAAGAACTATGTTAAGAGCCAATGGAACGTCGACATCAGGCCCGGACAGGACTACCCACGACCCAGATCGACCAATCGGAAGGCCAGACTACAAGATCAACCTACTTTATTTGTTGCATATATAAATCAGCACAAAATGTTTAGAGGTCTCTTTTCCGACGATTCCATACGAGTCAGACAGAACGGGGCCGTGCTGCACGATTTCAAAGATATCTTTACGTGTGAATAAACTGCCTTATTATACAAAATCCACCTCGTCCTATGTCTCAACTTGATCTCCTGTCTCCAGTAAATGTTTTATCAACATAAGGGAATAACCAAAACCTGAGCGCAAAGCTACTATTACACAGTTCGACAGATATATGAAATAGCATCACAAAATGGTTCCTACTTTTGCTGATCTTCTATCAGAATGTTGTACAATGGGTCCTTTGTCCAGAACCGTCTTTGTTTGGATTCAGAACATTCTTTTTCCCTCTTGAATTAGCAAGCACACTGGCCATGCGGCGCTAAGCTCTCCAACGTCAACAAAGTCAAACAACGCAACACGCCTAACGTCCTGAATAAATTTCAATAATCTAATGAAACTATATTGAAAAAACATACTTTAGGATGATATTGTAACATGTATCAAATAAATTCAAAGCCGGAGCTCATATTCGCCCATAACGACAGGTTTCCAGTAGGCAATAGCAGGTCCCCCCACGCGCCTTGCAGACAACAGAAAATGGGGGACACGTTGTTCCAAGAGGGCTCATTCAACGTCAGACAGAGATAATCAACTCCTTTTTCCTCTCACTTCCTCTTGACATCCAGGGGAAGGTGTATGACGTGCACGTATAGTCATACGTATCATGCCCATTTATAGGCAGCGACTTGAACACAGCATCAATTTCAGACTTTCCACTTCCTGGTCACAAAGTGTGCTGCCAAATGAGTTGTGTTTGACCCACAGACAAAATTCAAACGGTTTTAGAAACTAGAGAGTGTTTTCTATCCAATAGTAATAATAATATGCATATTGTACGAGCAAGAATTGAGTACGAGGCCGTTTAAATTTTGAACGATTTTCCCCAAAAGTGAAAACAGCACCCCCTATCCTCAACAGTTTTTAAGAAGCTTACAGCAGAGGGATGTGAGGATTTGACGGTGCAGATAGGCTGGAGTATGACAGACAGAGCAATGTAATGAAAAACTGTAATTTATACGGTAATTTGGGCTATTAGCATCAGTCAAACACTCAGAATTGTTTTACTGCAGCATACAAATGATGGTGCATTGCGGGGAAATAATTGCTGTATTCCACCCCACAGAATACAGTACCGTATCTTTAGAGTTCCAAAAACCTTTTGACCACTAGCAGGTGCATGGTATTGTTGTTTCTGGCTCATTAACATATTTTGAGGCGTGCCTTGTAAGAGGCTACATTTGTTGCACCCATGAGCGAGAATGCTGTATCAATTTAACCGTTATGTGGTTATCTTCTTATGGCTGAAGGGGCAGTATTGAGTAGCTTGGATGAAAGGTGCAAAGAGGTGCCCATATTAAACAGCCTGCTCCTCATTCCCAGTTGCTAATATATGCATATTATTATTCATATTGGATAGAAAACACTCTGATGTTTCTAAAACTGTTTGAATTATGTCTGTGAGTATAACAGAACTCACATGGCAGGCAAAAACCTGAGAAGTTCCACATCCTGTTTGTATTTTTTCTGGGGGTGCCAATTTTCAACCAAGCTCTCATTGAAATCACAGAAAGATATTGATGAGTTTTCACTTCCTACTAGATGTCAACAGTCAATAGAACTTTGTCTGATAAATCTAATGTGAAGGGGGGCCGAAGGAGACAGGAATTAGTGAGCTCTGGCAGGAGGTGATCACGCATCGAACACGCGCGTTCACGTGAGAGTCAGCTCCGTTCCATCGGTCAACTGAAGTCGATGAAATTCTCCGGTTGGAACATTATTCAAGATGTATGTTAACAACATTCTAAAGATTGATTCAGTACATCGTTTGACATGTTTCTACTGACTAACGGAACTTTCGGACATTTCGTCACGTTATAGTGGACGGTAGTGGACGCGCTTTGGGTTTGTCAAACATGTGTAAAGTAGCTAATTTGACATAAATAACGGACATTAAAGAACAAATCAAGCATTTATTGTGGACCTGGGATTCCTAGGACTGCATTATGATGAATTAATCAAAGGTAAGGAATCATTTATCATGTATTTTCTGGTTTCTGTTGAGTCCAACATGGCGGCTAATTTGGCTATTGTTCTGAGCTCCGTCTCAGATTATTGCATGGTTTATTTTTCTGTAAAGTTTTATTGAAATCTGACACAGCGGTTGTGGTGTTGTGGTGACCTAACATAATCGTTTGTAGTGCTTTCGCTGAAAAGCCTATTTGAAATCGGACACTTTGGTGGGATTAACAACAAGATTACCTTTAAAATGATATAAGACACATGAATGTCTGAGGAATTTTAATTATGAGATTTCTGTTTTTTGAATTTGGCGCCCTGCACTTTTTTTGTTTTTGTCATATCGATCCCGTTACCGGGATTGCAGCTATAAGAAGTTAGTGCCCCTTCTTTTTACATTCATCGTACAACTGGTGACCGAAGTCAGCGTTCATGCGCCTGGCCCGCCATAACGAGTAGCTAGAGCACGATGGAACAAGGACATCACGGCCGGCCAACCCCCCCCCAACCTAGACAATGCTGGGCCAATTGTGTGCTGCCTCATGGGTCTCCCAGTCGCAGCCGGCTGCGACACAGCCTGGGATCGAACCCGGGTCTGTAGTGACAGCTGCACCACTTGGGAGGCCTTTTCTATCCTTTTCTTTGGACGGACCAGGAGGCAGTAACAGTGGCTTGGTGCTGCCTTTCAGGTCCAGCAGAAATGCCTGAAGGACTGGAGAAGACGGAAGGGTAACAGTGGCTTGACCACGGCCCGACATGAGTCCACGGACCACCCAGAACCCCCCCCCCCCCCCAGTATCCAGAATGAGCAACGGACCAGCTGCCTGGGGTGGAGATGACGGACTGCAGGCCTTGAGGCGAGTAGAGTGCAGGAGCAGCAACAACAACCGCCAGACCAAAAACCATGACCTGGCTGAAATTCAGCAGGCCAGTTCTCCAGAGAGGTATGGGTATTGTGCCGTCTGACCTGAACTGCCTGGTGAAATCACAGGGCCACAAGAATCATTTGAAGCCAGTTTCAAGAGCCCCAGTTACTAGAACAGTTTTGGTCAAAATTCAGAAACTGCAAAGATACAGCCCTTTTTATCAAACTCAGATTATACCCCCTCTTCAACAATACATCCAAGGTAGTTACAGTACAGTTTCACAATGAATGCATTCAGGACTATGACATACACGTTTGGTTAACCTACCAAGGGCCAATGCCACCAACCAAATCGCAAACCCACCAACCCCCCCACCCCCTCCATCAGACAACAGCAACGAAGACCCAGACCTTTCCACAAAGACCGCCCAACCAACCACCCAAGACGTGTCAGAAACAGCTCCCATCCCTGTCACCACCCAAGACGTGCCAGAAACAGCCCCCATCCCTGAAGGTACTTCTAACGTTGCACCCCCAATGAATCCCTTCCTTGCCACCTCCATCCCCGCCAAACCCCTGGTCAAAGTGAAGCCGGTTTCGAGAGAGGTCATACAACCGGAAGAGCCCCTCACCACACAACTCCAGTTCTTAGAGGATGACGACGACCCAAACTGGACAAAAATTACCAAACGGAAAAGACCAGATAAACAACAGAACAACAAGAGACCAGACCAAAAGACCACTCCAGAACCTAAACCCCGACGCCAGCAAACTCAACACCCCAGACCACTCATCACACCACCTCCCCCCCTCGGACCCTCCGAACCGCCTTCACCCCTCCCAGCATCACCCATTCCACCACCAAGACAGTACAGGGTTTCACCAGGAAGTCAGTGGGGAGGCATGTTAAGACCAGTGAAGAGCCAAGAACCACCCAACACAAATGACCTGCAAGAGGCTCTCATACAAATCTGCAATGATATAGCCAACACCAAACCTGGACCTCCCCCCCAATAACTCATCATGGCCCTGACAACACAGACCGAACAAAAGGCTTTTCCCCAGACAGCTGTGGGTCTGGGCCCTGTTTGCTACCTCTGTCTTCCAGCGTCCAGCCTTGCCGCCGCATCGCTCCTGCTCCAACACCAGCCCAGGCCTATGGACATAGTTCCCGGTTCCTGTATAATTCTGGTCCCCCGCACCAGACCCAGCACCTACCCTTGGCCTCCAGTCCCGGACCCAGCACAACTTCCAGTCCCGTCCCCAACAGAAGTACCAACCCAGGTTTACCCAGTCCAAGCCACAACTCCAGCACCAATTCTGGACATAGCACCGAACAACCACAACTGCCAATTCCTTTCAGTAACTGCCAGCCCTTCCCCTCCGCCAACACAAAGACACATTGTGACTGACTGATTGTCTGACTGAATAGACTGACATATATTGATAATTTTTTTAATTAATTGATTGCTTTTGTTTGTGTTTGATTGGATGACCATGTGTTTTTTTGCCTAATTTGAATTGATAACTTATTGTTTGAAATGTTTACTATTTGGAATGTTTTATTAATGATGGATTGAATTTTAACTTGTTGAACATTTTAAACTGTAATGATTTTTGGAATAACCAAATCAAATTACCTTAAACCTTAAAGTTGACCTTTGGGTCTAGGGATCCCTTGTGTGTATGCTTGCTCCTCACGTTGTCTTTCCTTCCCTCTACAGATCCCAACCCAGTGCCAGTTCCTGTTTCTACCAGGTCCACAGCACTAGACACAACACCAACCCAGGTTTTCCCAATCTCAGCACCAACCCTGGACACAGCACCGACCAACCACAACTGCCACTTTCATCCAGCAACTGCCAGTTCAGAACCCACCCCTTCCCCTCCCCCAACGCAAAGACACAAACACACCGTCAACCACTCCACCAGACCAACCATGACTGACTGACTGACTGGCGGACAAATTGACAGACTGATTGTTACTGAGTTGGAGGCGGACGAGGCCACGCAGTCATGCGTGAACAGGGAGTACAGGAGGGGGCTGAGCATGCACCCTTGTGGGGCACCTGTGTTGAGGATCAGCGTAGTGGAGGTGTTGTTTCCTACCTTCACCACCTGGGGGCGGCCCATTAGGAAGTCCAGGACCCAGTTGCACAGGATGGGGTTCACACCCAGGGCCCCGAGCTTAATGATGAGCTTGGAGGGTACTACGGTGTTGAAGGTTGACCTATAGTCAATAAACAGCATTCTTACATAGGTTTTCCTCTTGTCCAGATGGGATAGGGCAGTGTGCAGTGTGATGGCAATTTCGTAATCTGTGGATGGAGGCAGGACGTTTATTGTAGTGGGTCTATGGTGTCAGGTGAGGTAGAGGTGATATGATTCTTAACCAGCCTCTCAAAACACTTCATGATGACAGAAGTGAGTGCTACGGGGCAATAGTCATTTAGTCAAGGTACCTATGCTTTCTTGGGTACAGGAACAATGGTGGATATCTTGAAGCAAGTGGGGACATAAACGGAAACATAAACACTCCAGCCAGATGGTCTGCGCAAGCTTTGAGGACGCGTCTAGGGATGCCGTCCGGGCGGACAGCCTTGCGAGGGTTAACACACTTAAATGTGTTACTCTCGTCGACCATGGAGAAGGAGAGCCCACAGTCCTTGGGAGCGGGCCGTGTCGGTGGCACTGTGTTATCCTCAAAGCAGGCGAAGAAGGTGTTTAGCTTGTCCGGGAGCAAGACGTAGGTGTCCGCGACATGGCTGGTTTTCCTTTTGTAATCCTTGATTGTCTGTAGACCCTGCCACATACGTCTCGTGTCTGAGCCATTGAATTGCGACTCTTGGCTCTGTACTGACGTTTTGCCTGTTTGATTGCCTTACGGAGGGAATAACTACACTGTTTGTATTCGACCATATTCCCAGTCACCTTGCTGTCGTGAAATGCGGTGGTTTGTGCTTTCAGTTTTGCGCGATTTGATTAAATTAAGTTGTATTGATTATTTATTGTTTGAATTGTTCATTTTTTAAGGTTATGTAAATTTGATTTGAAAAGTTTACATGTAATGAATTATGGAAAAAACAAATAAATTGACCTAAATTGCCATGTCCTTTTGGTCTGTTTTGCCCTGTATCAATGGTGTAACTTATAGATGATTTGGATATGAAGTGTGAAAATGGTAATATAGGTACCATTGACTTGCATTGGATTTGTGCCACAAATGCTAAAAGGTTAGCGTTTGAAACACCGGCCAGGTATACAAAGCCAAAGCATGGATTGCTGTCATACCTGGAGGCTGGAGGTTGAGGATGGCGGTTGAGGATGGAGGGTTGAGCGACTGGGACATGAATAGACCAACTTTGTATCCAGCTTTGTAGACCCCTTGACAGATTCTCAATTGGGATAGTCTGTCCTCTTCTCGACTCCTCCGTCCTCCTCTCCTCCGTAAAACGTAAACCGGTAAGTGGTCGAGTGATCGAGGAGAGTGTCAATTCGTTAGTTGGCAAACAAAGGAGGCTCTCTTCAATAACTTACTTCGACAGAGGATGCACAAGAGCATCCTCGCGGCAGGTAGCGCAGAAGTGTTTTATAATCCGCCCTTTGAATCAGCTGTTTTCTCGAAGGAGAAAAGCATGCAAACATTTAAAAAACGATACGCTACTTACCCTTTTATCTATAAAATGTCTTCACAACTCGATACATTTGTTTTTATCACTTTACGCATTTACTTTGGGATTCCAGCCCTGTAAACATAATTTGCCTTGTATCACGCGAGTGGAGAAGGAGAGTCACAAGTGCATTTGTTTCCACGTTTCCTCTCCTTGCCTCCGCTACTCGATTACCTTTGACCTTTTTCAAAAAGAGGCGAGGAGAGGATGGAGGAGAGGAGGCTAGCAAACAAATTGACATTCTCCCCATGTTCATAGAGAGAGAGTTCATAGACTGCTTACAGGGTAAGGAAACCAATACAGTGCATTCGGAAGGTGTTCAGACCCCTTGACTTCTTTCACATTTTGTTATGTTTCAGCCTTATTCTAAAATGGAATTTAAAAAAAAAACTCATCAATCTACACACGATACCCCATAATGACAAAGCTAAAACAGGTTTTTAGACATTTTACCACATTCGTAAAAAAAAATAAGAAAAAAGAAAAAAGAAACTCGAAATTGAGCTCAGGTGCATCCTGCTTCCATTGATCATCCTTGAGATGTTTCTACAACTCGATTGGAGTCCACCTGTAGTACATTCAATTGATTGAACATGATTTGGAAAGGCACACACCTGTCTATATAAGGTCCCACAAAAACCAAGCCAGGAAGTCGAAGGAATTGCCGTAGAGCTCTGAGACAGGATTGTGTCGAGGCACAGATCTGGGGAAGGGTACCAAAAAATGTCTGCAGCATTGAAGGTCACCAACAACACAGTGGCCTCCATCATTCCTAAATGGAACGAAGTTTGGAAAGACCAAGACTAGCTGGCCTCCCGGCAAAATTAAGCAATAGGAGGAGAAGGGCCTTGGTCAGGGAGGTGACCAAGAACCCGATGGTCACTGACAGAGCTCCAGAGTTCCTCTGTGGAGATGGGAGAACCTTCAAGAAGGAGAACCATCTCTGCAGCACTCCACCAATCAGGCCTTTATGGTAGAGTGGCCAGACGGAAGCCACTCCTCAGTAAAAGGCACCATGACAGCCCGCTTGGAGTTTGCTAAAAGGCCCCTAAAGGACTCTCAGACCATGAGAAACAAGATTCTCTGGTCTGATGAATCCAAGATTGAACTCTTTGGCCTGAAGGCCAAGTGTCATATCTGGTAGGAAACCTGCCACCATCCCTACAGTGAAGCATGGTGGTGGCAGCATCATGCTGTGGGGATGTTTTTCAGTGGCAGGTACTGGGAGATTAGTCAGGATCAAGGGAAAGATGAACTGAGCAAAGTACAGCGAGATCCTTGATGAAAACCTGCTCCAGAGCGCTCTGGACCTCGGACTGGGGCGAAGGTTCACCTTCCAATAGGACAACGACCCTAAGCACACAGCCAAGACAACGCAGGAGTGGCTTCAGGACAAGTCTCTGAATGTCCTTGAGTGGCCCAGCCAGAGCCTGGACTTGAACCCGATCGAACATCTCTGGAGAGACCTCAAAATAGCTGTGCAGCGACGCTCCCCATCCAACCTGACTGAGCTTGAGAGGATCTGCAGAGAAGAATGGGAGAAACTCCCCAAATAAAGGTGTGCCAAGCTTGTAGCGGCATGCCAAAGAAGACTCGAGGCTGTAATCGCTGCCAAAGGTGCTTCAACAAAGTACTGAATAAAGGGTCTGAATACTTATGTAAATGTGATATTTCAGTTATGTTTTATTACTTTTTTTGCAAACATTTCTAAAAACCTGTTTTTCCTTTGTCATTATGGGTTATTGTGTGTAGATTGATAAGAAAAAAAAGATTTAATCAACTTCAGAATAAGGCTGTAATGCAACAAGCAGGTAAAAGTGAAGGGTCTGAATACTTTCCGAATGCACTGTATGTCATTTTCTATCCCTTAAACATTGAGGAAATCTTCACACTGATAATATCAGGATGTATGATGATAAACCTGAATGACTAATTTCTCTGAACAGGGGAAAACAAACAAATTCACTGAGAATACAATACATAGTATGAAAAAACATTACACTGAGCCGCAGCTCCATACTACTAGCCAGACATAGAGAACTGATACTGTTTACTGGTTGTTTGAGAAGATTTGGTGTTGGGGGGGTCAGTGGGGGGTTTTAGATTTTTGGGGAAGGGGATTCATCATGTCTTACTCTTTGTTAGGTAGAAGTTTGGTCCAAATCGGATGTTTGGTACTATATTTATTATATATTATATGAATCCTTTAAATGAAAATTATCAATTTGAGTGCAATCCAATAGCTTAGTCTTTTACACTCGTACCCGTATACTGTATGGGTTGAAAATGGCAGATTTGGGCACTAATAAGCGTCTAAATTGGAACGTTGTGTCTGTACAGGAACATGCTATACATGACGTCAGAGTTCTGGCTCTGAGCTTCACAGTGCTGTATGGGTTTTGACTGACAGACGTTCTGAACTTGAGCCCCGCGCGTGACAAGACGTTGCCCCTATCCCTCCCTGCAAATGTTTTGTTGTCTGAGCAAGGGAAATGCTGTGAATTACGAGGACGCGATGTATTTTGAAAGATGAGACGTTGACGATTATAATACATTTTTGATGTCATACAAGCACGCCAAACCCCTGTGAGTCAAAATGTGGACTTCACATTTCCAAATGTCATATACAATGCCAACATTTATGATCACTATGTTGGATGTACAGTTACAAGATGACATGTCATATCCTGGGTTGTTTCTATGTTTGTTTATCGTGAAGAACATTTGCCGCGGTACACATCTGAATGCACTTATGACTCATTTCTATGCTCAACAAAATAACAATCATTTCCCCATTATCTCCAAACTGTTCCCTTTCAACAATTTAGCCCTATCCATATTGTCACGTCCGTCGTAGTGAAGAGACCAAGGCGCAGCGGGATTGGAATACATTCTTCTTTTAATAAACGAAGAACACTTAAACAAACGTGCCGCTAAGAACAACTAGTGCTGACATGCAACTAAACATAGACAACTACCCACAAAACCAAAATGGAAAATGGCAACCTAAATAGGATCCCCAATCAGAGACAACGATAAACAGCTGTCTCTGATTGGGAACCAATTCAGGCCACCATAGACCTACAATATGCCTAGACTTACAAACACCCCTAGACAATACAAAAACCCTAGACAATACGAGAGAGAGAGAGAGAGAGAGAGAACGAGAGAGAGAACGAGAGAGAGAACGAGAGAGAGAACGAGAGAGAGAGAACGAGAGAGAGAACGAGAGAGAGAACGAGAGAGAGAACGAGAGAGAGAACGAGAGAGAGAGAGAGAGAGAGAGAGAGAGAGAGAGAGAGAGAGAGAGAGAGAGAGAGAGAACGAGAGAACGAGAGAACGAGAAATCGGTTGTTCTTTACCTTCCGTGGAGGGGGAGATGGGCCAGTGTTGGCGAGGAGAGGGGACGGGAGGAACGCGAGGTTCTCCTCTGAGCAGACCATTTTTCTTCCCAGATGGCTTTGCAGTGGCGTAGACCACACGAATGTGCTGCGAGCGCTCCCGGTCCCGGCCACTGAGGAACTCTGGTAGATCATTGACCTGGAAAGCAGGACCAGAACTGCTGTCTTATTTGGAGCAGAATCATTGACAGAAGTGATCAGAGAAGTGATCGCTCATTAAAACTTTGTTTCAGCATTTTTGTTTCTGGAAGGTCCTTGGGAGCTGTGATGACATTCGAGGACAGTAGGTTACATCTGAATCTGAATCATTATGTGAATGTGAACGGTCTCTAGGGACAATATATGAGGACACTATTTGGGAACAATATCTGAAGACAGTAGAAGGACAGTCTCCCAGCCGCACTGGCTTGCTGAAGCCTTGTTCCTCCTGGTTCTGCCGCAGGAAACAGCTTGCTCTGATTACTGACTACTGTCACACACACACACACACACAGACACAAAGAAACACCCACACACAAAAACACATGGGATTGCACTCGCGCACACACAAACACACATACTGTACACACTCTCTCTCCCTTTCTGTACTGGCAGACTATACTGTGAGAAAGGGGCAGGGTGAGCTCATTCAAACAGCATTGCCTGTAGATGGGAAAAACTGGTAAACTGGAAACCAGTGACATAATGTAATAATACCCAGGTACAGTGAGGGAAAAAAGTATTTGATCCCCTGCTGATTTTGTACGTTTGCCCACTGACAAAGAAATTATCAGTCTATAATTTTAATGGTAGGTTTATTTGAACAGTGAGAGACAGAATAACAACAAAAATATCCAGAAAAATGCATGTCAAAAATGTTATAAATTGATTTGCATTTTAATGAGGGAAATAAGTATTTGACCCCTTCTCAATCAAAAAGATTTCTGGCTCCCAGGTGTCTTTCATACAGGTAACGAACGGAGATTAGGAGCACACTCTTAAAGGGAGTGCTCCTAATCTCAGTTTCTTACCTGTATAAAAGATACCTGTCCACAGAAGCAATCAATCAATCAGATTCCAAACTCTCCACCATGGCCAAGACCAAAGAGCTCTCCAAGGATGTCAGGGACAAGATTGTAGACCTACACAAGGCTGGAATGGGCTACAAGACCATCGCCAAGCAGCTTGGTGAGAAGGTGACAACAGTTTCTGTGATTATTCGCAAATGGAAGAAACACAAAAGAACTGTCAATCTCCCTCAGCCTGGGGCTCCATGCAAGATCTCACCTCGTGGAGTTGCAATGATCATGAGAACGGTGAGGAATCAGCCCAGAACTACACAGGAGGATCTTGTCAATGATCTCAAGGCAGCTGGGACCATAGTCATCAAGAAAACAATTGGTAACACACTATGCCGTGAAGGACTGAAATCCTGCAGCGCCCGCAAGGTCCCCCTGCTCAAGAAAGCACATATACATGCCCGTCTGAAGTTTGCCAATGAACATCTGAATGATTCAGAGGACAACTGGGTGAACGTGTTGTGGTCAGATGAGACCAAAATGGAGTTCTTTGGCATCAACCCAACTTGCCGTGTTTGGAGGAGGAGGAATGCTGCCTATGACCCCAAGAAACCATCCCCACCGTCAAACATGGAGGTGGAAACATTATGCTTTGGGGGTGTTTTTCTGCTAAAGGGACAGGACAACTTCACCGCATCAAAGGGACGATGGACGGGGCCATGTACCGTCAAATCTTGGGTGAAAACCTCCTTCCCTCAGCCAGGGTATTGAAAATGGGTCGTGGATGGGTATTCCAGCATGACAATGACCCAAAACACACGGCCAAGGCAACAAAGGAGTGGCTCAAGAAGAAGCACATTAAGGTCCTGGAGTGGCCTAGCCAGTCTCCAGACCTTAATCCCATAGAAAATCTGTGGAGGGAGCTGAAGGTTCGAGTTGCCAAACGTCAGCCTCGAAACCTTAATGACTTGAAGAAGATCTGCAAAGAGGAGTGGGACAAAATCCCTCCTGAGATGTGTGCAAACCTGGTGGCCAACTACAAGAAACGTCTGACCTCTGTGATTGCCAACAAGGGTTTTGCCACCAAGTACTAAGTCATGTTTTGCAGAGGGGTCAAATACTTATTTCCCTCATTAAAATGCAAATCAATTCATAACATTTTTGACATGCGTTTTTCTGGATTTTTTTGTTGATATTCTGTCTCTCACTGTTCAAATAAACCTACCATTAAAATTATAGACTGATCATTTCTTTGTCAGTGGGCAAACGTACAAAATCAGCAGGGGATCAAATACTTTTTTCCCTCACTGTATAGTAACACTCATTTACCATGCTTATATCATTTCCAGCTTATTTTGTGCCTGCAGTCACTTATTTTGGGCCAACAGTCACTAAAAGTACAGCGCCCAGAGTAGTTTTTTTCTGATGAAGTGCTGTGGTGAGGAAAAACTCCTGGCCCTAACCCTTGACCTATAACCTAGAGGCTGTCTGTTATTGTATTCTATTCCAATTCCCATGTGCTTCTGCTCTCTCCCACATGTTAACACACGAGTCACACATTTTTGTAGTAATAAAACACCTCTCCTTGATAAAAGAAAAAGAGGAACACACACCACACATGTTTTCAAGCTAAGGCCCCATGTTCTCTAGCAAGTCTGTTTGTGCTATAATGCAAATATTTGGCATGACAATGGACGAGTTCATTTTGCGTCGCCCCGTGGCCCGGCTGGGTGGAGTTTGATCATTTTAAACCCTTCCATTGGTCCTGAAGTGTAATCTCCATCCTCTGGGCACAGGGCAATGCGAAATGAACTCACCCAATGAGTGTCAAGGAGTTTGAATAATAACACAAAGCAGACTGCCACTCAGGCTACATTGCTGTCTGATATGATCTCATCCTCACGCTGTGTGGTAGTGAGGTCTCTTCGGGTCTCCTCAGCCTCTGTTCATGGTTATCATGCTTGCCTCTGTCCAGGCTATCAATAGGTCAGGCTATCAAAGCCACTGTGTCTGCCATAAGCAGTTAAATAGGGCTTAACATGACAGGATCAGCAGCAAAGCGTCCTGTCACTATACTTAGAAATGGCCCGGGGCGGCAGAGAGGGCAGACAGTACCGGACACTAATTATACAAAGGTCAAACAGAGAGATAACAAAGAGTTAGAGAACGGGTCAAATGACATACAGTATGTTCAGTATATAATCAGTAATAACTCCTGTGTGTGTGTGTGTGAGTGTGCGTGCGTGTGCGTGTGCGTATTTGTGTGTGACCAAACAAGAATGGTTTTGTTGTTTGTCCAATAAAAATAGATATTATGCATAAAGGCAAGTCATATAAGTCACTAAAGTTTTTGATGTTTGCATTACACAATATTCCAACATTGTATTTATGTCCCAACACATATTATAACTCTCTAGGCAGTCCTTACCAGCTCGATGTCTCGGATGTGTCTGAAATCGACCGCAGTTGTGAGGGTGCGCGGGGGGTACTCAGCCAGATACACACGCTCATCACTGAGAACGACATGCATGAACACCTTGTTCACCCTCTCCGAGACCACCACGCACGGTTCATAGGCGCGGATCCGCTCATACACCCCGCGCTCGGTGTTCCTCTTGAGAAATGAGTCTAGTTTACTGTTGCGCCTGCACTGCAAGCCTCCCGCGCCCGTCATGGCCATGGGCATATTGGGCACCGCCGGGGCACCAACGGAGCTCACCTGCCACTTGCATCAGAGAAACACGAACGGAGAGAAGAGACGCACTTTCCTTGGTCTGTGTTCACTCGAGTTTTAGAGCGACTTCCACTCTCTGTGAGTTGCGATAGCAATGCTACACACCACGGGATAAAGTAACCTAGGTGATATTACATCCATGGCTTGATCGTTAAGAAAGTGTACGCTCTGGTCGCGTGCGTCCCGCCCTTGCGCTCTTCATCCGTGCGCTCGCCAACCTGAGTTGTTCTAAGCTTCATTGGTTATATATAAAGCTCTTCGCTGATTGGTTGACACCCTGCCACCTCTGCTCCTACGTTGGTCTATTTAGAGGTCAGAGTAGCCGCAGCGGCCCTCAGGTGTAACGTTACCTCACAGGGAGGAGGGACATGAGGGGACTTGCCCCCCTATTGACATCAGTCCATTTACAGGTACCTGAGAGCGAAAGTTAGGATTCCTTCCTTCAGTTAATTGGTTATTGTGGTCATATAGCGCCACCTAATGGATGAGATGATGGTTTTCGTCTAGAAGAGAAATATGGTGGGTGAGTGACAGTGTGAACAAACAGGTGGCAGAAAGAGAATTCACTAGGTATGTCAACTGAGAAGGGTAGTTTTGACTTTATTTGCATAGTAGCGAATAGTAGTTGAAAAAACAAGCATACAACATTTACATAATGCATTTCATCCACCATCTGTCAGTTGAAACTGTGCCACACTAAGAGACCACTTACTAGTCACGTCGTCTTCTCTGCTCTCTCTGTCTTCTCTGCTATCTCCGTCTGCTCTCTCTGCCTTCTCTGCTATCTCCGTCTGCTCTCTCTGCCTTCTCTGCTATCTCCGTCTGCTCTCTCTGCCTTCCCTGCTCTCTCCGTCCTCTCTGCACTCTCTGCCTTCTCTGCTCTCTCTGTCTTCTCTGCTATCTCCGTCTGCTCTCTCTGCCTTCCCTGCTCTCTCCGTCCTCTGCGCTCTCTGCTCTCTCTGCTCTCTCCGTCCTCTCTGCGCTCTCTGCCTTCTCTGCTCTCTCTGTCTTCTCTGGTATATCCGTCTGCTCTCTCTGCTCTCTCTGCTCTCTCCGTCCTCTCTGCGCTCTCTGCCTTCTCTGCTCTCTCTGTCTTCTCTGGTATCTCCGTCTTCTCTCTCTGCCTTCCCTGCTCTCTCCGTCCTCTGCGCTCTCTGCTCTCTCTGCTCTCTCCGTCCTCTCTGCGCTCTCTGCCTTCTCTGCTCTCTCTGTCTTCTCTGGTATCTCCGTCTTCTCTCTCTGCCTTCCCTGCTCTCTCCGTCCTCTCTGCGCTCTCTGCCTTCTCTGCTCTCTCTGTCTTCTCTGGTATCTCCGTCTGCTCTCTCTGCTCTCTCCGTCCTCTCTGCGCTCTCTGCCTTCTCTGCTCTCTCTGTCTTCTCTGGTATCTCCGTCTGCTCTCTCTGCTCTCTCTGCTCTCTCCGTCCTCTCTGCGCTCTCTGCCTTCTCTGCTCTCTCTGTCTTCTCTGGTATCTCCGTCTGCTTTCTCTGCTCTCTCTGCTCTCTCCGTCCTCTCTGCGCTCTCTGCCTTCTCTGCTCTCTCTGTCTTCTCTGGTATCTCCGTCTTCTCTCTCTGCCTTCCCTGCTCTCTCCGTCCTCTCTGCGCTCTCTGCCTTCTCTGCTCTCTCTGTCTTCTCTGGTATCTCCGTCTGCTCTCTCCGTCCTCTCTGCGCTCTCTGCCTTCTCTGCTCTCTCCTCCTCTCTGCGCTCTCTGCCTTCTCTGCTTTCTCCGTCCTCTCTGCGCTCTCTGCCTTCTCTGCTCTCTCCGTCTCCTATGCCTTCCCCCCCTCTTCTCCAGAAACACCCCACCTGCAGCTGCCTGGCTCTGGCTAGGTAGAACATGGGACCAATGTAGCCGCCAAAGCTGGGGAAGCAGAGGTGAGGAGGAAGGACCAAAGACACCAACCTATGCATGGCACGAGCAGATCACATGGGAGTCCCTCCATTGAGCTACGGGTCGCAGACTTCCAGGTGTGTCCTTCCTTCCTCTGACGGACCGGAGCAGACTCAAAAACTACCACCACCACCTACCTGAACAAGATGACAGGGATGAACCCAGGAGTGATGTGTCGCTACGTTTGAACACAATGAACGCCTACTCTGCTCTCTCCGTCTCCTCTGCCTTCCTCCCCCCTGTTCTCCAGAAACACCGCACCTGCAGCTGCCTGGCTCTGGCTAGGTAGAACATGGGACCAATGTAGCCGCCAAAGCTGGGGAAGCATATCATCATCTTCATAACATTGCCCAACTTTGTATCCAGCTTTGTAGACCCCATGAGGAAAAAGAGCGTCTAGAGCACTAGAACCGGAAGATACGCCACCGCGGTGGGCTCCAGGACAGCTAGCACATTCTTCAGGGCCCTCCTCTTCAGAGACAAAGTTGTCTTCCCCTGGGTCTGACTCTGGGCGGGACTCGGATTCCATAGCGTCCAGACCATGCTCCCTAGACAGTTCAGCGTTAGCAGGAAGAGGACGGAGATGGCAGCGTCGAGCTGAGGAGGTCATCGAGTTCCGTGAAGCCCGTGAGGACGACCAGACTCTGGGTGATGGCCCACACCAGGCCCTAGACAACCAGCTGGTACTCCCACTTCCCCAGATGCAGGTAGAGGACGGGTTGGGCTGCAGCATGGTAACGCTTCACACACATGCAGGCCACCAGGTTGAGGATGGTGATGGCCTCGCCTGGAGAAAAGAGGGGCCCTGGGCGGCTG
This sequence comes from Salvelinus alpinus, assembly GCF_045679555.1. Lineage (NCBI taxonomy): Eukaryota > Metazoa > Chordata > Actinopteri > Salmoniformes > Salmonidae > Salvelinus > Salvelinus alpinus. Next base: position 6,141,021 of record NC_092122.1, read on the forward strand.
ATGAAGTTGGTGTAGATCGGTATGGGCTTCAGGCGCAGGTAGAGCAGTTCCAGAAGAGCCAGGTTCAGACCCGGAATCTGAGACAGCCACAGGTGTTAGTCAACTAGCACCACACAATCACAGTAGTCATCTAGAACCTGAGAGTCACAGTACAGCATTTAGTCATCTATAGCCTACTACAGAGCCATGCACGACAGGCATATCAATCTGGGAAAGGTAAAAGCATAGAAATAGAATCTATTTAGAATCTATTTAGAATCTATTTCTATGGATAAAACAAGCACATAGCATGATCGTCACAAGTAAAACCTTCAAAACCTGCAGTGCTAGAAAAACGTTAGTACCAAACTAAGTGCCAGGTGAAGCAGAGCGACTGGGACGGTAGACAGACAGACCTTAGATGCAGACAGAACCTTCCCTCCCTTCAGCTGCAGCCACAGCAGAGCAGCGTTTGGCTAGAAGACCAGTCCACATGTTGACAACCTCAACCGCCATCCTCAACCGCCATCCTCAACCCTCCATCCTCAACCGCCATCCTCAACCCTCCATCCTCAACCCTCCATCCTCAACCCTCCATCCTCAACCGCCATCCTCAACCCTCCATCCTCAACCGCCATCCTCAACCCTCCATCCTCAATCCTCCATCCTCAACCCTCCATCCTCAACCCTCCATCCTCAACTCTCCATCCTCAACCGCCATCCTCAACCCTCCATCCTCAACCCTCCATCCTCAACCCTCCATCCTCAACCGCCATCCTCAACCGCCATCCTCAACCCTCCATCCTCAACCGCCATCCTCAACCGCCATCCTCAACCCTCCATCCTCAACCGCCATCCTCAACCTCCATCCTCAAGCCTCCATCCTCAACCGCCATCCTCAACCCTCCATCCTCAACCGCCATCCTCAACCATCCATCCTCAACCCTCCATCCTCAACCCTCCATCCTCAACTCTCCATCCTCAACCCTCCATCCTCAACCTCCATCCTCAATCCTCCATCCTCAACCCTCCATCCTCAACCCTCCATCCTCAACCCTCCATCCTCAACTCTCCATCCTCAACCCTCCATCCTCAACCGCCATCCTCAACCTCCATCCTCAAGCCTCCATCCTCAACCGCCATCCTCAACCCTCCATCCTCAACCCTCCATCCTCAACCCTCCATCCTCAACCGCCATCCTCAACCCTCCATCCTCAACCGCCATCCTCAACCCTCCATCCTCAACCCTCCATCCTCAACCGCCATCCTCAACCCTCCATCCTCAACCGCCATCCTCAACCCTCCATCCTCAACCCTCCATCCTCAACCCTCCATCCTCAACCCTCCATCCTCAACCCTCCATCCTCAACCCTCCATCCTCAACCCTCCATCCTTATGTTCTGTGAGGTCCTTCCGGATCCTTTCCAGTCCACGTGGACATTCCTCTTCGGTTGTAGTTGAGACAGCTGGAGTAGTAGAAGGGTTGAGGATTGTTGAGGATAGGACGAGAACGCCCCTCCCCCCCACCTATTGATGGATATAACTACTGTTCACATTTCACCCATCACTATACAGGAGGGGTCCACATTTGGTCCACATTTGGCCTAACACTACACAGCTGATTCATGGAATCAATTCCTCATCCAGCTTTGATGATTTGAATCAGCTGTGCGCAGTGCTAGGGTAAAAACCAAAAGGTGCACACTTTGGGGTCCCCGGGACAGAGTGAAACGTTGGTTCAGAGCATGTCAGCGTTTTCTATGAGACTGATCTGCTGTGAACGGTCTCTCCCTGCTGGAGAGTGCAGAAACGCCATCCTCAACCCTCCATCCTCAACCGCCATCCTCAACCCTCCATCCTCAACCCTCCATCCTCAACCCTCCATCCTCAACCCTCCATCCTCAACTCTCCATCCTCAACCCTCCATCCTCAACCGCCATCCTCAACCTCCATCCTCAAGCCTCCATCCTCAACCGCCATCCTCAACCCTCCATCCTCAACCCTCCATCCTCAACCCTCCATCCTCAACCGCCATCCTCAACCCTCCATCCTCAACCGCCATCCTCAACCCTCCATCCTCAACCGCCATCCTCAACCCTCCATCCTCAACCGCCATCCTCAACCCTCCATCCTCAATCCTCCATCCTCAACCCTCCATCCTCAACCCTCCATCCTCAACCCTCCATCCTCCATCCTCCATCCTCAACCCTCCATCCTCAACCCTCCATCCTCAACCCTCCATCCTCAACCCTCCATCCTCAACCCTCCATCCTCAACCCTCCATCCTCAACCCTCCATCCTTATGTTCTGTGAGGTCCTTCCGGATCCTTTCCAGTCCACGTGGACATTCCTCTTCGGTTGTAGTTGAGACAGCTGGAGTAGTAGAAGAGTTGAGGATAGTTGAGGATAGGACGAGAACGCCCCCCCCCCCACCTATTGATGGATATAACTACTGTTCACATTTCACCCATCACTATACAGGAGGGGTCCACATTTGGTCCACATTTGGCCTAACACTACACAGCTGATTCATGGAATCAATTCCTCATCCAGCTTTGATGATTTGAATCAGCTGTGCGCAGTGCTAGGGTAAAAACCAAAAGGTGCACACTTTGGGGTCCCCGGGACAGAGTGAAACGTTGGTTCAGAGCATGTCAGCGTTTTCTATGAGACTGATCTGCTGTGAACGGTCTCTCCCTGCTGGAGAGTGCAGAAATGACAGTTGATGGATAAGGCACATTGGAAATAAAGGTCATGTGGAGACATAAATACTCCCAGAACACTACATTCAACTAAACAAAAATATCTTTAATCAGTTTTTAGGTAGAAACCATTTTTCATACAAACATATTGCGGGGATAGTCAGTGCAAGTTTCTTGCCCATCAGTAAAATCCATAAAGTGCAGGTTAATTGGTGTGACTGTTCCAAGTCTCCTATCACCGTAGAAAAACACACGACAAAGACTTCAACTACAGGTAAGGAGCTCTCCAAAGTTTTAGTCCAAAGCTTTAGAACAAATGGGGGAAAATAATGGGTGAACTTTGCTGAAATGCCTTCTCATATCATTAAATGTCCTGAACAGTCATTCTGATTCCCATGTAAAATAGCCTTTTGAGTGACAGAAATATCACCCATTATATTATTTTGGGATATAAATGCTAAAAATGTTGTACTTTTTCTTTCATGGCTAACTACCAGGAAGTGATACACAAAGCTACTCAAACAACATTGAAATTGCATCAATGATATACATATTTGTTTTATACATCTCCCGTATGGCATGTTTCTGGTGCTGCGGTTCACAGCAGCCCTGACGGATGTGTTGACATGACAACTGTGTCAGAGTTTTGAACGACCCGTCCCCCCTTTAGATCCACGCTGGCTGAAGACCTAGCTAGCCAGTGACTAGCTAACACCAGTAGAGTAGCTATCTAGCTATATAAACCACGCCCCTCTGCAAACACGCTTTCTCCGATGCTGGTTACAAGGCGGTACTTATTTTAAATTAGGTAGGAGAATATCATGTTACCATTGGTGTATTAAAATGAGAGAGTTAGGGTGATGTCACCCTATCCTTTTAATGATTCCGCTTCCTGAATCCAAGAATCCAAACTTTATCAATGTAGACGAAACAGTAATTTTTCATACTTTGGTCATCATACTTTCATCCAAAAATCATCCAATTTCATGAAAAACATGATTTTGACTATTCATGACATTTTAAGAATAATATGTTATACACCCATACATGGTATTGGGGATGATTTCTGTATCCACCTTCCTCAGCTAAGTCCATTTCTTCTTTGGTCAGTGGCGACTTGGTGACCACCACCAAACAACATCTCACACGTCTTCAGTCAGTGACATCAACAAGTGGATGTGTCCTGATAGGCCCGGTCTGAGGGTGACTTTGACCAATCAGAAGACTAATAGGAAGTAAGCTCTTGTGAAAATGGAGGACACCACAAAATTAACAAAAGCCTTGACAGGAGACACAGAGAGAATGGTAGAGATAGGAAAAACCTCCTCTGCCGTGTAGAGATACACTAGGAACAGTAGACAGGGCTTCCTCAGTGAGAGAAGAGGCGAGGAGTCAGAAAGTGCTGGAAAAGACCCTCTGGTCTCTCTGTCTGTCGGTCCATATCATACAGTATATACAGTAAGACGTGTCCCATCCAGCCATCCTTGCAGTAGTAGAAGCATCTCGCTGACAGGCTGTTCTCAAATCACAAATAACACCTTAGTCCCGATGTAGTACATTACTTTTGACCAAAACTTGTATAAGGTTAGCTGCATGGGGCTCTGCTCAAACGTAGCGCACTTATTAGGGAATAGTGTGTTATTTGATCCTTCCTCATTGACACTTGACCTCCAGAGAGGGAGAGAGCGAGGGGACAGTGACAGTTCAATGGGGCTGCATTTGCCATGGAGCTCGCTGCGGGGTGGAGTTGTGGATAGGATACTGCGGGGTAGGATATGGGGGCATGTGGTGTGGCTGTGAGGGAGCACATCCGGAGTTGGAGGCAGAGTTGGAGGGCATGTTGTGGAGGTAGACAGGGGCAGTTGGGGCGGTGGGGGTGGGGACTCTCTGGAGCACCACGTGGGGGTAGATGATCTGACTCTCCGCCCGGAACAGACCAGGAAGCGGGGCCTTCAGTAGGCTCTCCTGACTCCTAGAGAAAGAGAGAGAGAGACCTTAGAATCAGTGGAAACAAACCAATATATTAGGTGTCCATAAAAGGTGCATACTGTAGCAGGTTTCAATTGATATTTACAACACGTTTAGGTTCATACAGTAGATCGCAGGGTCTCACCTCTGGTATCCGCGGTTGTCGAAGCCGGCCATGCCCCCCAGGTAGACAGGGCTTTCTGCAGCCAGCCGGAGGTCCGGCCGCTGGGACAGGTGGAAGATCTTAGGAGGGGGGAACGTGCCCCAGTCCCCCTCCTCTCTCTCCAGCCGGCACTCACTACGCCGAGAAGACTGCGTGTCTCTACGCCTGGAGAGAGGTGGTTATCATCATCTCCATCAATATCACCCGTCTCCTCTTTCCGGTAAAGGTTCGGAGTGTGTGTGTGTGTTGTGGGGGGAGGCCAGAGGGAGGTGCTCATGGACTCCTACATGGAGCAGGCATTTGCTGCCAAGTTGCTGAAATACCAGACCCTCGTGTCACGCCTGAACAGCCTTGGTTATCAGTGCAAACTTATAGTGCTGATATTTGTGAGTCTCGGGCCAGGTTGACGGTACGTGCATTCAGATTGCAGGCCTGCATCGCACAAAGGCAAAGCATCCTACGAGGTACTGCTCTGTGTCAGTGGTCATGGGCAGCCTTATTGTATGGATAAGAAGGTGCTTTCCGTATCCACAAGTGTCGACATATCCATGACCTACGAAATGTTTCAATCCTTCTCGACTGTAATGTGATATGTGATTTGTGGATTCAAATAAAACATTTCAAATGTGTGCGTGTGTGCGTGTGTGTGTGTGCTTGCTTGCGCCTATGAATTTGTGTGGGTGTGTTTGTGTGTACCTGCTCCTGCCGTCCCTCCTGGTGGCCCTGTCCTTCCCAGTGCGTTCCTGCAGGCAGCAGATGATGAAGGAGAGAGACATAGCCAGGATGACGATGCCACTGACCACTGAGGCCAACACGGCCACGCGCAGACCCCGGTCCTCTGGCCTCGATATGGCTGAGGGGAAGGCAGGTCAAGGGCAAGTCAATTCAGTCTGGTACTGAGTCTCTGACAAATGACTTTCACCTATCATGTCGCTTCAGATATATTTCTTAAGATCTGTGATTACTGCGGGGGTGGGAGCTAGGAGTAGGGAGCTAGGAAAAGAGGGTAGGAGAAATGTGTAGCAGCTAGGAGAAGGGAGCTAGGGAAGGAGGGTATGAGCTAGGTGAAATGGGCACAGAATAGGAGAAGAGGCTGGGAGCTAAAGGGCTAGCGAGGGATTGGACCAGCTGTGTTGTCTCACCCTCACAGACTGGCAGGAAGTTGCTCCACTGGGGTTTGCCTGCCCAGATGCTGCAGGAGATCTTATCACTGCCCACCAGCTGGTAGCCCTCCCTGCACCAGAAAGCAAGCACTGTACCCACCGACACCCCTGTCCCACGCTCCACATAGAATGACCCGCGCCTTGGGGGAAGCACGGACACACACAACAGACCTGGGGAGAGCGGGAGATAGAGAATATGAGAATTACAAAAGCAGAACAAGAGGAAGGGTTAAGAATATTTTGATTTTCATTTAATACTGATGTTTATATCTAGCATAAGGTATACACTCTCAAGAGGTGTTCAATCTAAATCTCTCAGAGTAAATTTTACACAGTTTCATTTGCTGTTTATAGAAAGAGGGCAAAGAGATTGAGGAGAATAGATGTTTCAAGGAGAGGGGGGGGTCAAGGAAATTCTCTGTAAATACACAATAGAACTCAGAGAGTGTTCTTTAATGGAAGCTCCTCTAACATCAGATATGTACAGTGCGGTGTCCCTCAGGGCAGTTGCCTTGGGCCATTACTCTTCTCTATTTTTACAAATGATTTGACACTGGTCTTACACGAAGCTAGAATGACTATGTATGCGAATGATTCCACATTCTACATGTCAGCACCCAAAGCCAGTGATCTCACTGAAAATTGAAATAAGGTGTTACAGTCTGTATCAGAATGGGTAATTAATAACAAACTGGTCTTAATCTAAAACTAAAAGCATTGTATTTGGTTCAATGCATTCTCTAAGACCTAAACCTTAACAGGAGTTGTGCATAAAAGGTGTGACCATTGAACAAGTTGAGGAAGCTAAACTCCTAGGTATAACATCGGATGGTCATTCATCATGATCAAGTCAAATTGACAAAGTTGTGGTGAAGATGGGGAGAGGTATGTCAGTTATTAAAAGATGTTCTGCGTTTTTGACACAAATCAACTGTACTAGTTGTTCAGGCTCTGGTCTTGTCCCTTCTTGATTACTGTCCGGTAACATGGTCAAGTGCAGCAAAGAAAGACCTAGCAAAGCTACAGCTGGCTCAAAATAGAGCAGCAAAAAACAACAGTTCATTATGGACTGTGAAATGACACACACACACACACACACAGGCACACTATCACACTCCAACACAAACAATCTACACACACATTTTTCTTTAGTTGTATTGTTTGTATATCATTGTATTTTACATTTGTGAGACTGTTCTTGTACATCAGTAACCAGGTTTCCATCCAGACTTTTTATGCAAGTAAAGTACGTAGGATAAGAAATGTCACGACAGGCCTGATGGAAACAGCAAATTTGTCGGTAAACTTTCCAAATGTCGACAAAGCAAAATACGCTAGACAACATCTTTTTGTGTCGGTACAATTAATTATCCAAGAAATGGCGGTGGAAACAAATACTGATGTAATACCCCTCATATCGAAGTAAACCTGGAGTCACGCGATGATATGTCGTGTGGTCCTCCCACTACGACTCGGGGAAGCATGCAATTTATTAGGCTACAGATGAAATCAGTTATGATGAGCTTCACAGGGGGGTGAAAGTGCAAGGTGATTAGCATGATGCTCCTTTCCATAAATATTGAGAGTCTCATTCTGGTGACACGATCATAGATGATTGGCTGCCGTTTGACAAATACAAATAATCTCGCTCTTCTGTCCATAATAATCTCATCATGTAGCAGGCTATACCTGCACTGTATCTGCAAGTTGTTGGCTAGAGTGCACGTGCCAGTCCCCTTTCCTTTTGTCTATCAAGCTGTCATATCGGCTTAGCCCACTAGGGACTTTTCTATCATTGTTAGTAACCAATATCTACTGTTTGTTATGTATTTCTGTGATTATTTAGTTAGTTAGTAAATAAATAATTAAGCCAATTTGTATATCGCTGATTCATAATTTATGCTAGGGTTCGTGCAGATGACCAAGAATTTTACGACATTCAGATGAGACTGATAGAAGGCAAAGAATAATTCATGATTGACTGCTGTTGATACAAAAGATCTTCAGATCTTTAAGAGTGGATTCGGGAGATAGCCGCTCTACATAAACTAATGCTTCCGCGGTGCCTGGGCCTCCTAATGAGTTAGTTATTGCCTGATTAATTTAATCAAATAATGAAACGTTAGGTAATCGATTGGAAAATAGCAGGTCATCTCATTTAACCGTACTAGAGACACGACATCATGTTTTATGTTTTTTTAGTGAAAAATAGTTGCTGTTTCGGCAAAAGTTAATGGGGATCCGAATGAACCAATAAACCAATAAACAATGGATCCAGCAGAGAGCAGTACTGATGCTGAGTTGTAATGTTATTTCTGTGTTGTGAGGTTATTAGTGGTCTAAGACCCTGAAAGCACGCAGGCTGCTGTCGGCTGATTAGATATGACAGATGGGAGGATTTTTTGTTCTGCAGCGGTGCAGAGAGAGAGGGGGGGGTTAAAAGAGAGAGAGTGAGAGAGAGAGAGAGAGAGAGCTAGCCACGAGGGGATGAAGGATGTTGATACTACTGCACTAGGGCTTTACTCTTGCTCTCTCTTTTCCCAAACACACACACACACACGCACACACACACACACACACACACACACACACACACACACACACACACACACACACACACACACACACACACACACACACACACACACACACACACACACACACACACACACACACACACACACACACACACACACACACACACACACACACACACACACACTGCATAAAAGCCAAGACAGGCACACATACAAACATGTTAATAACAATATGACAGACCCGCGTGCAGAGGGTCCACGCCAGTTCATTTTCCCTACTGAGTCCAACATAGGACTGAATCTGCATCACCATGCAGCATTTGCTTGCATATATTCATGCCCTGATACACACAAATACACAGACACGCACACACACACGCACACGCACACGCACACGCACACGCACACACACACACACACACACACACACACACACACACACACACACACACACACACACACACACGCACATACACACCAGCCAAGCTTAGACCTGAGTCATCATAGAGTTTAATCAGGAATGCAGCCCCTAAGCCATATGCCTCCCCTCCCAACACACACACACTCACACGTGACAGACCAGTATTGAACCCGGGTTGTCTGCACAACTCAAGATTGTGTTAGCCAACTGAGCTAAAGTCTATATTAGTGGACCTACAGATCAATGTGCTATTGGGATGTTCCCTGCGCAGCTCAGAAAATACCCCTTCCACTTTAATATCTTGTGGAGTGGACTTTGAACTGCCATTAGAGTATGTCTATTGTCGTGTTAGACCGCTGGGTTTGGCTGCTGGGTGAATGTTGGGTCTGTCTCATTCTGACCAGCTTATCTCCAGTGGGCCGCCATTCACAGGGCTTAGCTGGCATGGCAATACTGTGGGCTGCCTGCAGCCAACCTGGCAACCTGACTCTCACAACATAACAACTGCCCCTTTCTTCTCTCTTCTTGATGTTCCCTCTCTCCCTCTCTCTTTCTCCGCCTCAGGGTCCTGACCGATAGGTGCTCAGAATAGTGCCTGATTAAATAAAGATTAGGCCCACCATTAAAGATTCATGCACACACAAAAACACTCACATTCTCCCTCACACACACACGCGCGCACACACACTCACTCACTCTTCGCTCAGAGCTGCTTCACTACTGACCATGACTGTGTTGCCCTGCAGCAAGGCAGAGAAGGCTGCTGGGCCACCTGGCGTATTACACATCCCAGAGGCCACGACAACCTCTGTGATCTAGATATGATCACTTCTCTAACATTGCATCATCCCTCCATCTGAATTAGGGTTGAAAACTTGCAGGAACTTTCCCCAAATTCCCAGATTTTCCATAAATCCCGGTCGGAAGATTCCCTAAACAGAGGGGAATAAGCGGTAAATCCAGGAATCCTTCAAACAGGATTTCTGGATTTTGGGGAAAGTTACTGGGATTTCCAGCATAAAAAATAACTATACTATACTATGGTATACATACTATGGTATTTACTGTAGTGTTTTTTTGCGGACTGTAGTATACTGTAGTATTTACTGTAGTGTTTTTGCAGACTGTAGTATACTGTAGTATTTACTGTCGTGTTTTTGCAGACTGTAGTATACTGTAGTTTTTACTGTAGTGTTTTTGCAGACATTACTGTAGCGTGCTGCTTTGGCAAAAGCGAATGGGGATCCCAATGAACCAATAAACAAGCGATCCAGCAGAGAGCAGTAATGATACTGAGTTGCAATGTTATGTTATTTCTGTGTTGTGATGTTTGTTTTGTGGATAATACTGCAGTATATATATTCTATAGTAAGTATAGTAGTAAGTATTGCACATGATCGAGGGATACTACAGTGTAAGTACTGTAGTATTCTGTAGTAAACTGTAATGTTCTTTCATGTGGGTTAGCAACCCTGAAGCTGAGTAACCCCTATTGACCTAATACATGCAGGGATGGAGGCTAAACCACCTGACCAGCCCGGTGTTCTACTGTCTTTTGTTTCAGACAGTCAACCTTTTGCTAAACAAACTGCCCTCTTATGTTTGTATTCTCTCTCTCCTTTTCTCACCCCCTCTATCTATCCTATTTCTCTCTCTGTCTGTCAGGGATACCTCCCTGTAGTAAACCTTCCAACTCCCACACTGACCGACGTCATAGGCTGACTGTCCTCTTTCATTCTCTCGCTCTCTCATCCATCTCATCCCTCTCTCCATCAGAGGGTGAGGTAGCAGCAGTCTGTTCCCGTGGTCTCTCTCTCCGTTACTCTCTGACACGGCCAATGATCGACTTCCCTTAACACGCCCTGTAGCGTGAGAGGGGTGAGGCAGGGATGAGTGAAAACAAGGTGCTGCCCTCCTTCACTGTAGAACTCTCTATTTCTCTGAGACCTCGCTGAGTTCTAGATGAGAGCCCTTGATGTGTGTATCTCACTGGTTCTCAATCCTGGTCCTGGGGACCCAAAGGGGGGCACATTTTTGTTTTTTTGCCCTAGCACTACACAGCTGATTCAAATGATCAACTCGTCAAAAGGCTTAGATGATTTGAGTCAGGTGTGCAGGACCACTGGTGTGTCTCATTCTCACTCTCTCTCTGTTTCTTTTAAGAACGAATTGAGGGATGAGAGGAGAGATGGTGTTCCGGGTGCTGCACTTTCCCTCTAACAATAACCGGCGGTAACTTTATCTCGAGAAGATGTTGTCTTCCTCACGCCACCTATCCCTCTCTCTCTCTGTTGAGGGCTGGACCTGTGCCTTGTGAGGCTGGACGTATTGGTTAAACATAGCTCGGGTCTTCTGACCATGCAGTGACCAGTAATATGAGGACTGGTTGTGTGCCAGCGGAGGCTGCTGGACAGACTGACAGCAGCTAGAGCTCCCCAGTTAGAATGTCTGCATTGTTTCAGCTGTGGAACATGGATCCGAGAGTCAGTTCCATTAACTCTCTGTCCATTAACCCTCTGAGCTGAATTACACTCTAATGTACAGTATTTTGAGACAAGATAGTTTCGAGAGCTGTAATTTGTATTTTCAAAATACTTTTCGATAAGAAACATTTAAGTGGTTTAAGATTTTGTAGCCCCTTTTCACCCTGCCAGTGGTGGGAAAAGTACCCAATTGTCATACGTAGATACCTTCATAGAAATTGACTCAAGTAAAAGTGAAACACTACTTGAGTATTTGGTTTGAAATATCCTTCAGTTTCGAAAGTAAATGTAGTTGCTAAAATATACTAAAGTATCAAAGTAAAAGTAAATCATTGCAAATGTCTTATATTACGCAAAACAGACGGTATCATTATCTTTACGCATAGCCAGGGGCACACTCCAGCATTCAGATATCATTTACAAACGAAGCATGTGTGTTTAGCGAATATACCAGATCAGAGGCAGTAGGGATGACCATGGATGTTCTCTTGATAAGTGAGTGACCATTTTCCTGTCCTGCTAAGCATTCAAAATGTAACAAGTACTTTTGGGTGTCAGGGAAAATGTATGGAGTAAAAAGTAAATCATTTTCTTTAGGAATGTCGTTAAAAAAAAGTTAAAAGTTGTAAAAAATATAAATAGTAAAGTACAGATACCCCAAAAAACGACTTAAGTAGTACATTAAAGTATTTGTACTTAATGTACTTTACACCACTGCACCCTGCATTGGTATCATAAGTCTGATGGTACTATGGTGTGATAAGAGCGTCTGCAAAATAAACTAAATATACATGTTGTCATGCCCTGACCTTAGAGAGCCTTTTTATTTCTCTATTTGGTTGGGTCAGGGTGTGATTTGGGTGGGCATTCTAGTTTGTCTATTTCTTTGTTAGCCGGGTATGGTTCCCAATCAGAGGCAGCTGTCTATCGTTGTCTCTGATTTGGGATCATACTTAGGCAGCCCTTTTTCCCACCTTCAGTTGTGGGATCTTGTTTGTGTGTAGTTGCTTTCGGCACTGCATATAGCTTTACGTTTGTTTTTGTATTTATTTGTTTTTCGGTGTCATTTCAAATAAAAAAAGATGTACGCCTACCACGCTGCACCTTGGTCTCCTTCTATCAACGAGCGTAACACATGTAATGTAAAAATGAACAATTGCATAGCATGCTGAGTATTTTTCTAATGAGCTCCGTCCCAAAACAAGGCCATTACTGCTTTGCAGTTCATTTTGGTATGTTCATATACTGTACATTTACATTTTGGTCATTTAGCAGACACCCTTATCCAGAGTGACTTAGTGTCAGTGTATTCAACTAAGGAAGATAAACAAGAACATATCACAGTCATAGCAAGTAAAACAGTTCTGTAATCGTTACTGAGAATGTTGTTGGTGTTCGGCCTGACATTTTTGTATTTTAAAATAAAATACTTTACAAAATACAAGTATTTTGTAGTTTATTTTGATACATTGATCTTTATGGTATTTCGTAATTGTATTTTGTAATTGTCGCCCATTCCTGTGCCACAACTGCAGTATACACACTCTCTCCTGCTAGCAAAACAACTAATGGAATGGAAAAGGGAGAAAAAGTAGGCAGATAAAACTACAAATCTATCACTACCATTGACCCCCTAATGGCAATATCAATATGCCGTTTACAGAGTGTACTGGTAGGGACAAGGGCAGTCTAGTCACAGGGGAGCTGCTCAGGATTCGACCCAGAAAGAGAAGAGGCATAGAGAAGAGAGGGCTGATGGGAAGTGTGCTGTTGACCAGCGGGATCTAATATTAAATATGTTTTCCCACGGGGAGAGTGAGAGAGAAAGCTGCTGTTATGAAACCAACTGTGCATTTTTTAAACCTTTAAGGAGATTTGCATCATTGTGGTTAGTGTGTGTCCATTTCTGTCTGTGTGTATGCACGTGCGGGTGGTGGTGGGACTGTGTATTAGTGTGTGAGCACTAGTGTGTGTGTGTGTGTGTGTGTGTGTGTGTGTGTGTGTGTGTGTGTGTGTGTGTGTGTGTGTGTGTGTGTGTGTGTGTGTGTGTGTGTGTGTGTGTGTGTGTGTGTGTGTGTGTGTGTGTGTGTGTGAGAGAGAGAGAGAGAGAGAGAGAGAGAGAGAGAGAGAGAGAGAGAGAGAGAGAGAGAGAGAGAGAGAGAGAGAGAGAGAGAGAGAGAGAGAGAGAGAGAGAGAGAGAGAGAGAGAGCATGGGATGCCCCACTAACTGCTAACTCATGCACATAGCAGCACCATGATGGCATCTTGCTGATTTCTCTTTAGGCAGTGCAGCTGAACAGTGGACATGATGAGACATCACAACCACAGGATCTGAAGCCACGAACCCCCCAGGCTCTAATTAGGAAGTTCTGAGTCTGAACTGCTTCATATTGGATTCTAATAACGTTTAGACAAGTCAATAACACCTGCACACTACTCAAGCTCTCATATGACGGCTGAAACCGCCATTCTGTGTACAGATAGGCAGACCTTTACAGACACACACATGCGGACAAACAAGCAACAACATAGGCCCACTTGCACCTGCAAGCATTAACACTGTAGTAGTACACACCACAAACAGAACACACGTTTGTCTGTAGTATTCGTTTGTAGCAGTATTAGACATCAGTCCAGGAGACCTCGGACTCACCTGTGTGGTTGCTGGTAGCTGCCTGGGACTCTAACTCTGTTGGGGACTCCGTCTGTAGCTTAGGCTGTGTCTGTGGCTCTGTCGGTGTCCGTGCCACAGTCTGTGCCTCTGTCTGAAGCTCTGGCTGTGTCCGTACTTCAGTCTGTGTCTCTGTAGCAATTGGAGGATCAGAGGTAGTCTCTCGGAGGAGGGGGCTGACCGACGAGCATGCAGCCAGGGCCAGTGCACACGCCAGGGGCCACATCAGGGCCCACCCACCCGGGGGCCTCCCTCCACTAGACATGGGGACAGGCAGGAGAGGAAGATACCAAGATGTCCTCAGTGGCAGTAGACGTCCTTTTCTCCCTCACTCTCTCATGGCCAGATGACACTCACAGCTGGTCCTTTACTGTCCCGCCACTCAAGGTGTCCCAGCAATAGCTGCAGAAACACAGTTGTTCTTCAAATCACTTCCTCTCGCAGTGTCCTGTCCTCTTCCCAGTCCTCGTCTCGTCTCTTCACTCCCTCAGTGGAGACAAAGAGGTCTGTGTGTTGCCCATGTCGCTGGTGTGCGCTGTGGATCGCAGCCGCTCTGTAATCTGCCTGTCCCTGCAATCTCTGCTCCCTGCTTTTTCTCTCTGTTTCCTGCCTTTCTCTCTCTATCGTTCTCCCTCTACTCCCTCTCTCTCTTTACTCTCTGCCTCTGTCCCTTCTCTCTCTCGCTCTGATTTCCTCTCTGCTTTCCCTCTCTCTCTGCTCCCTGTGATCCGCTGTTCTGACGGCAGCTCTTACGTAACCCGCTGTGGAGCGGTAATTCATGCACTCTTAAATCCTGATATTCTCTCTCTCTCTCTCTCTCTCTCTCTCTCTCTTCCCCCCTTTCCTCCCACCCTCCCTCTCTTCATCCCAGGGCTGAGTGAGAGAGAGAGTGAGAGAGTGTGTGAGAGAGTGTGTGAGAGAGAGAGAGAGAGAGAAAGAGAGAGAGAGAGAGAGAGAGAGAGAGAGATCATGTTTCATAGGTAAGTTTGCAGTATTGAGAAAACTGCATAAGCAGCCAACAGCATCGGCCAGCATCACCTCTGGGACAAAGCATCGAACAGGACACTGAGCGCTGCAGTATGCTCAGTACATCGGTAATGACATTCAAATGATACTGCGCCGTTTCAAGTAAGAACACACTGTAAAGATGCAAAGCCACAATTCCCATCTATAACGGATCCCAGGGAGATGGTTTAGGATGGAGGAAACTAAAAGCTGTGGGTGGCTCGTCTCTCCTACAGTACTCTCTGGTCACTAACGGGCTGGACTGGCACAAAAAGTCTATTTTAGATCACAGCCTCTATTATTCAACAGTCATCAGCATGGCTTCCTGTCTTGTCCAGGCTGCAATCTCTGACCTGATTCGCCTGGCACTTTAACAACCACGGTGAAAAACATTCACAAATATCATCAGTCAAACGTGTATGTTAAATTCAGTGGTGTTGTTGGGCTCAGTGAAACGATTATGTCTTTAGATAAAGGTGCAAGGGGTCTTGTCGGGGTCACTGAAACGATCATGACTTTAGATAAACACGTACTGAAGCCATCTGAAACGGCCGACAAACTCCTAGCTCAAATCCTAATGTTCTGTTCACGTTGGATTCAAAATGAAGTTGACAACATAACACAACAACAAAAACAACGACAACAAACACGAAGCAGCGGCTTCGTCACAATCCCCAGATGAAACGTCTTCGTGGAGACAGAGATGATAAGATACGAGGCTACGTAACACAGCAACACAGAGGCAACGCATCGTTCTTCACAGTCCTCTGTGTCCCTGGTGGATATGCATCACACTTCAGTGCAAAAGGGCACAGAGTACATAAGAGCACAGATGAGAACTGAGGAGCACAGCGGCACGGAGCTAAAGCCACTAACAGGATGTGCTCTGCAAGGAGATAACTGAGGAGCAGGTCACTCAGGGCAGATGAGCTTTACACCTACAGGGTCAAGGGCAATCACAGCCACACCGTAAATGCATTGTGAACAGAAAGAGAGAGATACACATAGAGAGAGAGATACACAGAGAGAGAGAGAGAGAGGGAGAGAGAGAGAGAGAGAGAGAGAGAGAGAGAGAGAGAGAGAGAGAGAGAGAGAGAGAGAGAGAAGAGAGAGAGAGAGAGAGAGAGAGAGAGAGAGAGAGAGAGAGAGAGAGAGAGAGAGAGAGAGAGAGAGAGAGAGAGATGCACACGTAGACTGTTCATAGACTACCACAACATCACATTTGACCAGATCTTATCAACATGGCGGCTGTTACAGTCGTGTCTCTGAGAGCAATAATAACCAGAGAGGTGTTTTACTGCTGTACATAAACACAGTTACAGTAACCCAACTAAGCTAGCAGGGCCATGTGAAAGGCTGTAAAGGGCTGTGACAGGGAGGCAGCAGACAGCAGCTTTAGGGAGGGGGATTTAAGGCCTCCTGGGGCTGAAAGGCTACAGTAGATATAACAGTGGATCTGATTCTCAGGCTCATGCCTGCTGTGCTGTGGTTCTGCCACCCGTGGCCCTGTCCAATCCCCTCGTGAACTTGTGGTTGTGTGTGTGTGGTTTGGTTTGGTTTAACTGTCCTTGTGGTGACCAGAAGTCCTCACAACAAAGTAAATCAAGGAAGACTTGCCGGTCCACACAAGGAGAAGTGCTATTTTAGGCTTATTGTAAGGGTTAGGTTTAGGGTTACAAAGGGTTAGAATTAAGGTTAGGTTTAGTTTTTAGGGTTAGGGGTTTTGGGTTAATGTCAGAGAAAATAGGATTTTGAATGGGAATAATTGTTGGGTCCCCACAAGGATAGTAAAACAAACATGTGAGTGTATGTGTGTGTGAGTGTGTGTGCGTTTGTATGTGTTTGTGTGTGTGTGTGTGTGGAAATCCCCAGAAAGTCGCCACAAGGATAGTAAAACAAGGAAAAGGCTATTTTAAGACTATTTAAGTTTAGGGGTTTGGTTTAGGGTTGTTACAATTAAGGTTAGGGTTAGAATTAGGGTTAGAGGTTTAGGGTTAGGAGTAAGGGTTAGGGGTTAGGGGTTAAGGTTAGGCTTAGGGTAAGGGTTAGGTTTAAGGACAGTAGGACTTTGAATGGAAATTAATTTTAGGTCCCCACAATGATAGTAAAACATATGGTGTGTGTGTGTGTGTGTGTGTGTGTGTGTGTGTGTGTGTGTGTGTGTGTGTGTGTGTGTGTGTGTGTGTGTGTGTGTGTGTGTGTGTGTGTGTGTGTGTGTGTGCGTGTGCGTGTGTGTGTAGTAATCTCTAGCACCCAGAGCATCTCTGCACTTATCTGCAACCCTCTCCTTTCTCTCTCTCTCATTTTGTCATTCCTTCTGTCTCTCATTCTGTCTCTGTTTCCCTCTCTCTCTCTCACACACACATTACTTTCACATAACAGCATACATACAGATGGGACCATAACACCTACAGTATTTCTAGAGCACTGCAGTGGAGCGTTAGGACGTGATTTGAATGGAAGAGTGACCCTCGATGGCCCACTTACACAACTGCTAGTATTATGCCTTATCTCAGTTCACTGGTCACCATAGCAGTACCCACCCGTAGCAAGCGCTCCAGCAGGTATATTTCACTGGCCACCCCCAAAGCCTATTCCTCTTTGGCCACCTTTCCTTCCAGTTCTCTGCTGCCAATGACTGGAACAAATTGCAAAAATCACTGAAGCTGGAGTCTTATATCTCCCTCACTAACTTTAAGCATCAGCTGTCAGAGCAGCTTACCGATCATTGCACCTGTACACAGCCCATCCATAAATAGCCCACCCAACTACCTCATCCCCATATTGTTATTTCTTTTTTTGCTCCTTTGCACCCCAGTATCTCTACTTGTACATTCATCTTCTGTACATCTATCACTCCAGTGTTTATTTGCTAAATTGTAATTATTTTGCCACTATGGCCTATTTATTGCCTTGCCTCCCTAATCTTACTACATTTGCACACACTGTATATAGATGTTTCTATTGTGTTATTGACTGGACGTTAGTTTATCCCATGTGTAACTCTGTGTTGTTTGTGTTACACTGCTTTGCTCTATCTTGGCCAGGTCAATGTTGTAAATGAGAACTTGTTCTCAACTGGCCTACCTGGTTAAATAAAAGTGAAAGAAAAATCGAATAAAAAATGCTTTAACATGATGGGATACTCCCTCTATAGTACTAGTTTATGGTGTCTTTGCACTGAAAAGCTTGCTGGCTGTATGGAACAATGTACTCCAGAGTACTCTGCTTGACTGGATACTGGAGAATACTGTGATATAGGCCTACTGCGCAGTGTAGCACTAGAGAGTATTTTGATGAATTGGTTGAGCCAACTATAGAGCCAACCACAAACCAAACTCAGTGACTGAAGACTGTAGAATTAGTAGCCAGATAGAATTAGAACTAATTCTACAGTCTTCAGTCCCTGAGTCTCCAAGTGTGCTAGGCAACTATAGCCTCTCACACACACAGCTGATGAACCAGAATACCAGACACAGCGCAATTTATAGATGTCGGATCTTAAATGGATGTCACGCCCTGACCTTAGTATTCTTTGTTTTCTTTATTATTTTGGTTAGGTCAGGGTGTGACGAGGGTGGTATGTGTGTTTTTGTCTTATCTAGGTTTTTTTTGTATGTCTAGGTGTGTGTGTCTAGTCTAGACATATGTAGGTCTATGGTGGCCTAGATTGGTTCCCAATCAGAGGCAGCTGTTTATCGTTGTCTCTGATTGGGGATCCTATTTAGGTTGCCATTTTCCAGTTTGGTTTGTGGGTTATTGTCTATGTGAAGTTGCATGTCTGCACCCATTGGTTATAGCGTTCGCGGTCATTTTGTTAGTTTGTTTAGTGTTCATTCGTCTTACATTAAAAGTATGTATTCACATCACGCTGCGCTTTGGTCTCCT